>NC_052509.1:59008611-59168611 GCF_014356525.2 Nilaparvata lugens
AAAAATAAAAATATGAATCTGAGTACCCTTATGAATTATTTTGTCACGACATGTGTTGGCTACTAATGCCATTTATAAGGGAACTCAGATTAATATTTTTATTTATATTAAAAGTAGCCCTGAAGAAAAAATACAATCTATAGCAGGTTTCTCTCCAATCTATAGAAGTTTTCTCTGGCTGTAAGGTTACACACATAAGCTGTAGGCTTGTACTTCGGTGGGAAGACAAGTTTTTTTTGGGTTATGAACAACTAACCATGATTTTAAAATTCGATATTAATTTAGCGCAGTTGGTTCGTCAAATGATCAGCCATGCAATGGGAATAGCAGGCACATGTTCCTCTCAAATTTATATGAGTGATAGATACCAAGGAGTCAATCAATTCAATCCAGTAACGCAATTACTCATTACTGGTTGGAATATACTTTTTTTATGAAAAGATTTCTAAATGAAAAAAGGTTCTCAGCACGTTCGATCCAACATTTTTTGAATTATTCAAAATGAATGAATTTCCTAGAACTTTCCAATTTCAGTTTCAAAACATTTTGAATATCGAATCATGATACTCAGATAAGACTATTAACTATTGAATCTGAAATTAGGTTAGACTGAATAATAAATAAACAATCCAAAGTCTATCTTCTGAGCGTTAACATCAAATCAATCAAGCATCTATAGTTTATTATCACTTTAAAGCATGGATGAAGGAAAAGTTTATGTTGTAAGAAGTAGATTAAGTATATGAGTATGGATTGAGTACAATACTAAATGATATAATAGTTAACGAGATGGTTGATATCATCCACAAAGGAAGCATTATCCAATATAGTTCTTAACGATCACTTATCTCTTGTATTTTGACAAGCATTGACTAGTTTTAATTGAGTTATTTATGTATTCCATGCACCTAAATAGTCCTGTGTTGAATGAGCGGGACAAGTCACACAATTCGAACTGTCAAAATATTGGTTGAATGGAAGCTTGATGAGGATATTCTTGAGCATTAGCGGTAGTTCGAGCGTGAGAATGAATGAATGGAAGCAACGAATAGCTGCAATACATTAGTCTCCTAGAATAGATAAAACTGTAACTCGTATTGTTACCTTGCTGTTGCTACCATACAACAAGATTCCATTCAAATTTAACATGATAGTATCACGAATACACGCACGTTACTAATAAATTAATTCATTCTATGAAATATATATTAAGTATATGCATTCTATTCTCCCTATAAAAATGAAATTGAAGAGGAAAGAATCGATTGAAACAGAACGGAATTTCTGTTGGCTACTAAAAACATACAAGATTCTTTCAATATCTGAAAAAATTATAATACCGATACTTCATCAACCCTGATTGCTCACTCGATTTGACGAAAATCAAATTCAATCAAACAACCGTAAAATAACGTCAGGCTCGTTCTTTGGCTCTGTTAGAATGAATCATTTTACAGCAGTTTTTTTTTAATTTAGAGCAACTATGACTGTAGTACTCAATGTTGGCAAATTTTCGTCAGCAAAAGCGGTACGATCGATTTAATTTTTATTCAGCATCATATGAATAAAGAATGAGAATAGTTTTTATTCAAGTGTCAGATATAATTTATGTTACAAAATTCTTCCAAAATGCCAAGAACCAAACCGATGAACTGGTGAAGAAAGTGGAATTGATGAAGGATATCACAGTGAGGCTGGCTGACCATTACTGCGAGGACTCCACCACCTTCCAGCTGCATCAATGTTTTATGCTATTTGCCGAATTTTTCGAAAAAGTCAACATTAGTGGGGTAACCCCCCTTGGGGGTAGTACTAGGGGGGTAGTAGGGGGTAAACATGTGATAAATACGGTGGTGGTTCTGGTGAGCCACAAATCCGTTTCAATCTCCTATCTTCTAGTTTGGAGGCAAAAATGTTTCCAATCATGTTAAGTTTCTACGTGAGATTCACTTCAATTTGTCAGTATGGGTTAAAGGGGGATCATCAATATTATTTGAAAGGAATGTTGAGAGTTCAACGTGAATCTCACCATATTCTTTTGAGTATTTCCGTAATCCACCGAACACCGTTATAACTTTTCAGCATTGGATTATCCTGGGAAAGCCCGCCGGAAGTTCGTTATAGGCTATTGTACCCATTGACAACCACTGAAGATTAATTTAGATCTAGAATAACCCTTGATTGCTCACTTGCCCAGGTACAATATTAGAAACGGCACATTGAATAACTCTTTAAAATCCAAGCTTTCTCCTGAAGGCTTGGGTATCCAAAAGTAATAATCCTCAAGTAATGAGTTGGGATGATTCTGAATCGAATGAAAAATATTATGACGGAAAATACGAATACTCATATAGTGAAGTGGAGTGTTCCAAGGTAAAAAACATGTTTTTGGACTCAGAGGACCTTGAAACGTATAGAAAACATGAAATTAGGGTACCTTAATTTTTTTGGAAAGCAATACTTTCCTTACTTATGTTAATAGGGCAAAGAAAGTGAAAAGTCATTCAGTAATATTATTATTTCTTTTCAGTCTCGAGATATGAATCGGAGTGTTCCGGACTCTAGAGCAAACTAATGATCATAATCGTGATAATTTGTATTATTAACAAAATTGTTCTGATTAAGGATTTCCTCTACTCTGTTATGGGACTGTATTAATACAGTTCATAAACTAAGCATTTGGATTGAATTCAAAAGTTCCGATTTCGTTCTCAGGGATGAAACTCTATAACGAATTTAATAATGAGACGTTTTGGCTATTTCTAAGAAAATTTTTAGAGATAGTTCAACTTCAATTGGAGCTTCTCATCGGAAGTGATAGAGTTCCTTTTCACAACAAGAAAAGTAATTTTTGGATAATTTTAGACGGTATAATGTTGACGTCTAATCGCTAATCCGTAATAGAAATTCAAATTCTACGAATCGCCTATTCATCGGATAACAATTATATGAAGTGAAATAAGGGAGACTTCAACCTACTAAGGCATATTTCGTCCTCAAAAAATAATCTGATAGATCGTAATAACGTCAAACATAATTTTCTTCGTAATCATCATGCATTGATTGGGAATAATGAGACGGAGAAAGGGAGACTGAAGTCAATTTCAACATAATTATTTCGTCCCTGAATTTTTATAATATCAATCTATTAATCCTAGTAATTGCTATATCTACCAACAATTTCTCGTAATCATCAATCATTGGTTTGAATTGATATTATTTTGAATACTGTAACAAAAATATGAAGACTATAATAGCCTAGTACCATAGGAAAAAGATAACATTGTCTCATTTTTCTTCAATCTTTTCTCTTGGAATCCATACTGCTTTTACTTTGTACATTGAAAAAAGACTTGAAATCGTCTTTCTATTGAATTGAATGTATCTATTTCATTTGGAATAAAATAAAAAATGGAAGATGCTTATGGTTTTCTCCCATATTTAACAAGTAAGTTAAATATTGTGGATTGTTAAACAGATTCACAACAAATTTTCTTAAAAGCATGGTACACATGACTGTCGTACATTGTGAGATTCAGCTAGAGCTGTCATCATTGATTGAATGGGGAACGTTGGTGTTAATCATGACGAATTATGACAGAGTTAATCTGACTGGAGCCATTCATCCTTTATCGTATTGTAGTGGGGAAGTTGCGTTGACTGAGCAGTTGCGTGAATTTTAATGTATAAAGTATTCAAACAAATTTGTATTTTAGATAATACATACTATAGATCGGCAAAAACCAGCTATTGGAATTGATTTCACTGGATGATTTTAAATCTATGCAAAATCTTATTATACTTGTAAATTGGAAAATCAATATAATGGTTTAAATGTTTTATACATTATTATATACAACGTTTTTCATTGCATTATGGTTCATGGGAACATATTTATACCAGTTAACAAAGAATGGTGTGAAAACACATTTTAAAAATTATCAACAGATTAATATTATTTCTGGTAAATCAGTTTATTATTACTTCATTCTACTTAAATGAAGACTGGAACAATGTGTCTAGTCATGGCTTACTTTAGATAATACTTATTTACTCTATCTATAATAGTAGGCTATGATCTAGTAGAAGTTTTCGGAATAAAAAAATATCTACCAAGTAAACGCATGCTTAAAACATACTTCCTTAACTCGAAGATTGAATCATGTGTGTGATATGAATTCAAACTGAGGAAATTAAAAATTCATATGTTTTAATATTTTTCTATCCAAGAGTTTGTCAGCTGTATTATTTCTTGAAATAAAGCCGGCTTTAGCAAAACTCCAAACTTGTTGTCTCAATAAAAGTTATCAAGATTGTTTGATAATGAAGGATAATATTCAAGAGTTTTTGTGTTTATTCAGTTTCATTTATATCCTTTTCAATTGCAAAATGATAAAGCCAGTTTTTGTCATATTTTCAAAAGTGCGAATTTCAAAAACTCAACTGCAGCCTCCGTTGATGAAGTTGAAATTGGTGGTGTAGAAATGTGTTGGTTATAACCTTGTTGTAGACAATGCATCGAACTAAACCCAATATTAGCTATATGGATTTTGCATGTTTATCCTTTCCATCATCTAATTTCTGATTTAATTAAAAAATGGACGATGAGCTTTATAATGTTAATATAGACTCGGAATATTATTCCAAGTGGAAATATGATAGGTAGCCCACGGCCTCACATTATCCCACTCGATTTTGATATTGATTAGTCTTGCATTGTATTATTTTGAGTTTAGATCCAAGTTAAATATAATAAAACTTTTATAATAAACGAACGATCATCTTAGTTGATATAAAAACTTTTTTATTATGAAATATTTCACTTGAAACTTCAGCTCACGGTTCACGGTGAACTTTTCAGCAATATATATTGCCTACTAACTAATATTGTAAGCTCCTAAAAAATGAACAAGCAATATTAACTAATTATTCTCTTTTTATAAAGAATTAATTCCTTGAATGAATTAAGAATGAAATAAATGAATTTCTAGAAGATCAATCTTTTTTCCATTCAAATAATACATGCAAGTGTTTGGCCACCACAGCCTACAGCATACTCAAATTCAAGATTTTAGACAAAACCTTACTTTAATTCATCATAATATTTCAAGTTTTCACCCTGTAGTATCAAAGTATCAAATAATGAATCATTTTTAGTAGACAAACAAATTATTTGATCGAAAGCATATCTGTAGAATAGGAAAACTTTAGCCTACGGTAAACGGTCCAGGTCCAGGAACATCTATACTGTACCACAAAAATAAGATAAAAAATAGAATTGTATTTATTTAAACAAATGGATGTTGATATAGTGTTCAATTTTATCGTTATGTTTTAATTAATAATTGATTGTAGCTTACTTTTCAATTCGTGAAACCCGAATAGGCCTACAAGGTAGCCTAGGCGGCCACGTGGCCTAATTCAGCCTAAGGGTTTTTCACTCTTTCAAACCTTGAATTTAAATTTGAAATGATAAAAAATCTATAAAAAGCGACCAATACATTATCCATTCAATAAAAACATGTATCATTGAAAAGGAAACCATGGAAAGGACATGGAACTAATTCCAAACAGTTCTGTCTGCAAATCAACTGTTATTCAACATCCAAAAATATTTTAAAGCTTTTTTTATTGAATTCCTTTAATTTTATTCCAAAGTAGGGAAGTACCTACAATAAAATCACTTTTTATGATTAAGATTCTGGTAAATACTTGAAAAAACATTGAATTTGCCTAAAATCATAGTAATTTCTCATCTTCCACCATTTTGTTTTCCAACTTTCGCCAGAGCCTATAAATACCGGGGTATTTCCAAGCGGAGCTCAGTTGGTTCCCGACTTTCCGAGACTGAACAAGTGCTGTTGATCCTAAACCGGTGATTGAATTGCTAAATTCTTCTAAAGCATTAAATTAGATTCTCCAGTATATGTATTAGTATAGTTTGGTAGTATCATTCATATTGAATAATTAATAAACCAAGTGTATTGGTAACAATATAGATTGATATCTATTTCGATTGGTTCATATTTAATAAGAATTTGGTGAATATTATTTGTGCTGTGATTGTCCGATTTATCGACTCTGGTTTGTTTCTTGTGCGTTTTCTGGATAAACGGATAGCCTATATTACTGGTAAGTGAATTATTCCAATTCGATTTCCTTAGGCTATTTGTTCAAAATTCAATATTCATTTGTTTATTTCTTTTACATTAAATTTAATAATTTATGGTTAGGTTTTTGAACCGGGCTTTTCTGCTTAGGTTTTTGTTAGATTTGACTTTTTGGATAAGAGTTTTGTTTGATAAAGAAAGCTGTAAGTTTCAGTTGAGATTTTGATAAACCTATTTATTTCACTTTGAAATTATAGTTCTAGTTGATTTATCATTCTTCAATTTGAATAGTTTCATTTTTGATTGACATAATGTTTAATGGCATAGTAGCCCACCGGTAACGGTTAAAGGTACCAGTCAACGTTAAAGGATAGTTTATTTTCAACTATTGACATTAAAATTTCAATTTCTTGTTTGAAAACATTATATTTGTTGTGTTTTTAGCTGTTTTAGAAGTTGATAGGATGCATTTATGCATTTATATTATATTAGTCTAAAAATCTATGATTTCATTAGATTTCTAGAAATTTTCTCATGACATTGAAGGTCACGGAGCTTAAACGCCGTAGGTTCAATGACCTTGAATGTAACGTTTGATGTTGTTTCAAGTTGGTATTAATGATTCATATTATAGTTCAGTTTATCCAGTTAATTACAGTAGGCCTACTCTATTGATATTTCTGATTAAGGTGTTTATTGTTATAAAAATATTTATGCTAAGATATAGCCTAATATCTTGCTGCAAGTGATTATTGTTGTCTGTTTATGAGTTCTGTATTTGAAGATATATTGAATTGTTTGTTCTCTATTTTAAGTTACATCTATTTCTTTATTAATCCTTTTAAAATATAATTACTTTCTTCTTCAATTCATAGATGTAAGTTGTAGGTTGTCTGTTTTTTGTTTTTCACTTTTTGTGTAGTTGATATTGTGGTAATTATTCATATTAAATGGAAAAGACAAAAAGACAGAAATTGTCAAAAAACCACAGATTTATTTACTTAGAAAGACCGGCAACGGTTATTACACCATTTTCAATCTCTGATAAACTAAAACTAAATACAAGAGCTGCAGAATTTATACCAGTAGGCATGAACGCCTGCCATTGGCTCAGCTAGACAGTCACCTCCCACTCAACAGTGTCACAAAATGGCGGCTTGAGCAACAGACTCGCCATGATAACAAAATTTACTTTCAGTACAAAATAATAACACAAATATGTAAATGGAAATCTATTGACTAATGAATGTTACAATGTTATGATGAAACTAAATTCTTATGTTTCCATCATAATTGTATTTAGTTGAAATGAATTTGGTCATTTAAACTGTACTGAGAATTTTCCATAATTACTCTAGTGATCTCTAAAGCCTCTAGAATATTCTAGAATGCTTTTTGTTTGCGATCTTCGAACCGATTAGGGTATCAAATTATATTAAATGTAGTTCAGTTTCAATTTAAAAATTGGAAAAATTAGATTTTGTTAGCTAGTTTTAGTTTTCAAAAAGTTTACGTAGTGCAGTTCCGTTATTTTTTGAAGAGAGAATGTTGACTGAAACGGAACGCAAACTTGGACCTTAGCATACTGTAGGCGTAACTATTCGGTTGCCGGCAGTTATCGTTCAGTTTACGTAGAGAAGCAAAGTCAAGGACTTTTTAGCGGTGATCGGCCTAGGATTCGAATATCTGAAATGATTACTGCCATAGTAGTTGGGCTATCCTGTTGTTCATTTTCCTATGCTACATTATTTATATAGTTTGTAATAATTCCTATATATTTAAAACTGCATTGTGGGATACATATGCTGTAATTTTCTTTATAATGGAATAAACAAGGGTTGGATTGAAAAATGGCTGAACTTTTTCCAAATACGGCAATTATAATTTTTTTGTGTAGTTGAGAAGTTGATATTGTGGTAATTATTCATATTGAATGAAAAAGACTAAGAAATTGTCAAAAACCACAGATACTCAGGCTAGCTTCACACGCGTTCGGTTCGGTTCGTTACCAAAAACGAATGAGGCTTTCATACATGTCAGGTTTTAATTCATATGGTTCTAATTAGGTATTTTCTTTTCAAACACAGCTGTTTGGATTTTCACAGTTCATGCTGGTATATTTGAATATAACAGCTGGTGTTAAATTGTAAGATGTTATTTCTTGAACAACTAAATTTTAAAGTTAATTAAAAATTGTGAATTATTTGAATAGTTTCTTCTTGATTATGTTTATTTTGGATGTTCAGGGAGATTATTTTTTTAAATTGAAAATTTTTTCCTTGTTTTGACACATAGTATATAGACTTCATCCCTTCTCTCCATTGATGAAATCATGTAATATTCGTGGAAAAAAATAGAAATTCTCCCTGAGTTTTAATTTATATCTTTCATATTTTTTTAGCAAACTATTCATTGAGAGAAAAATGTTCCTGTGAACTAACAGAAATGAATTGACCATATGATTTTGACTTGGAAAATTTTGAAACAGATAATCACGATATCAGGTTAAAATAAAAACAAAAAAGGCAAGCGTGTGTGAAAGACTTTGTTTTTTCCTGTTTCCCTAGCAACAAATTCGAATATGATGAAACCTATTTGTGTCGATGGGGCGTTCGGTGCTATGCGGTTGCTATTCGGTACCGAATTCAAACCGAATCATCGTTTCACACTTTGCCGAAAACGAAACGAACCGAATGAGTGTGTAACTAGCCTTAGAAAGACCGATCTTTCTGAGTATCAATAAATCTGTGGTTTTTGAAAATTTCGTAGTCTTTTTCATGCAATTATAATTGATTGTTTGTATAAGGTAGTTTATCAGCTTATAGATTCACTACTTCTGCACTTAAAAAACATATTGCGTTGAGTTTTTCTCTATGAATAATATAGCCTAGTTCATAAAGTTATGCAGTTCCTATTCATAGTTGAAAAAGTAGTTTACTATAATATATAGGCTCACTAAATTAGTAGTTTGCAAGTGATTGATAATGATGTAGCAACAGGAACTAGTTTCTCAATTCCTCAATAAATACATTTTGCGAATTTAGGTTGTTTTTTGAATATTTCATTGATGCCTTATAATTTGTTTTGAATGTGTGAATTAACAAAGAATTTTTATTTTCAGTTAACTTGTTGCTATAACATCGAACGTAAAGATGGCTCCCAGACCTCAGGGATTACAACTTGACGGAAGTGTCACTGGCCTACAAGTCACTCCAGGTTTCACCGACAACTCTACTCAAACCGAAGCAGTAGAAACTACAACAACTGGCATACAAACTATTTCGAACGTAGTTGATTCCTCGACCCAGACGATTGGATGTTGCAAGTGCAACTGTGCAAATACCATACGAACTGTTGATGCCGCAATTCAGACACTTGGTTGTGCAAGTTTAAAAAGAACTAAATCCAGCTTTAAGAAGAGCGAATCTAGCAGTAGTTTGAAGGAGATGTTCTCGAAGATAAGAGTTGACCTCAAGTCGGCCTTAGAGGTGAACAATGATGTTGACCTCAATGTTGAGGTTGACGCTAAGGAAGTCGTTAAGAGGGTGGATGTTGTTGGTGATCTGAAAAAACCTGAGGTGTCACCAGTCATTCCACCCCCACATCCACTTCCCACCACTCCAGCAGTGGTGAGGAGATCTTTGCTGCCAAATTTTGTTTTTGAGGACGCCGAAGTCAAGCCAGCAGCTGATGTCAAGGTCACAGCTATTCCACCACCACCCCCTTTGCCAACGGCAGCTATTCCTCCGCCACCACCACTGACAGTTCTCAAGGTTGGAGCTATTCCACCACCACCCCCTTTGCCAATGGGAGCTATTCCCCCGCCACCACCACTGCCTGTTCCCAAGGTCGGAGCTATTCCCCCACCACCCCCTCTGCCAATGGGAGCTATTCCCCCGCCACCACCTCCTCCAATGATGGGCGCCTCCACTTTCCCCAGCATGAAGTCAGGCGTTGGAAATGCAGTGTTGAGGAAAAGCAAGACATTGCCACAACAGAGCACCATCAAGATGAAGACCCTCAACTGGACCAAGGTTCCCAAGCAGAAGATTGGTGAGTTGTAATTCATTTTCCTATTCTCTTTCATTTCTTCAGCTGGTTAATTGTATTAAATTTGATTTCTCAGTCTTTCAATTGATGCTGCATTGTTATAAAAAATCAATGCAAGATCAATCGAATATTCTTTCATATTGAAGTATTTGTTTCTGTTCTATTAGTACAGGTAGGAGAATTTATTAGGTAGCCCATTCTTCCAATAACTACCAGCAAGTTAATTTATTTAATGTAAAGGGGCTGATCAAGAGATTTATAAATAAATGAAGAAATGTAGGCTCATCAGTTCAATCGATTTATAAAAATTGATCGAACTATACATGGGGAAGAATATATTAGTTTACAATGTAAATATTATGCTTCACTTGTTTGATTCATTCAAACAGTAGTTAGTCTATTGGAAGAGTTCAGAGTTGTTGATTCATTGAAAGAATGACAATAATTTGTATGCAATAACTTCAATACCAATAATATGTAGTCTTCCAAATGATAGTAATCAAACTCAGTTATTCATTTTTTCCAACCTTTTATATGATTTCAATTCATGAAAATAATAGACTGTTCTCTATCATAGCAAAATCCTTGTGGTCAGACTCAGAGGTACAACTGCCAATCCTGAAGGTGGACTTTACCAAGATGGAGGAGATGTTCTGCCAGAAACAGCCGACAAAATCAGCTGATGCCTCCAAGAATCAGCTGGCAGAGAAGAAGGTGCAGAAAGTGAACCTGTTGGACAGCCAGCGCAGTTTCCTGGTCAACATTTTTCTCAAGCAATTCAAGGAAGATGTTGGGTTTGTCCTGGACTCGATTAAAAATGGCACTGGTCTACCTGTGGAGAACCTGAAATCGTTGATGAAACTCATGCCCGAAAAGAAAGAGGTGAGGATTCTATTGAAATTTCATTTCAAAACTTTGTTGATTTATTCAAAAGTTCAGAATGTGTAGTTATACATTTCATGTAGTACATACGGTACCCTATTTGTTAAGACACTTACTTCTCAGGGATAATTACAGTTTCAGGGATAATTATTTTACTAAATTTCTATTATTAAAAATTGATTTTCCATTGATTAATGATTAAAAATGAATTTATTGATACAATATAATACAAGGAATATTTTTACAAATAAAAATAATTATCAAAATACAATAGTTTTTGGCATGACTGGAAAAAGAAGCATTGAGCTTCAGTCACGAGTTCTAAAAATAAGAAGAACATTTTTTAATCTAATAACAGCATTACAAATGAAACAATTCTATTGATGGATGATAGTCTAAGGATGTTGAATTTACAGAATAATGAATAATTAATTTTTCCAAAATTGGTGATTCAGCCAACTCAGTTCTCAATTTTAAAATGTAATTCTTATTCTCTCAGATTGCTGAAATACGCGGTTATGCCAGCAGCAAAAACCTTGGGGAAGCTGAGAGCTTTTACCTGCATCTGTCTGACATCGCTGACTACGAACTGAGGGTGCAGGCAATGCTCTATAAAGAAGAGTTTCATGAACGATACACTGACGCATCTGAACATTTGGAGAAAGTGATTGAAACCTGCGAATTCCTCATCAATGATTGCAGTCTCAAGCAGTTCTTGTTGCTCATCCTGCAACTTGGGAATAAACTGAATGCTGTGAGTAGATATTATTTCTCAATAATCCAGGTGGATGATTCTCACTTTTGTGTAGAGTGATTTTCACTCTACAACAGTGTATTACTTCAAGTAGAGAAGATAACCTTAGAGGAAATTCTTATTCTTACATTGGTATGTATGAATGATTCATATTACATTGGTATGTATAATATCATAGCCACCTCTAATACAAGGCCCTGTCCTACGATATTACAATGTCGCAGTGAAGGCCTAGAATCCAATACATGATTTGTGAAAAAGATTTTTAGAAATACCAGCTGATCTTTTTCACCAATCATGTATTAGATTCTAGGCCTACACGTTGCAATATCGTATGCCAGGGCCTTGTATTAGAGGTGTCTATGATAATATGGTACTTATTATACATTTATTAAAATTCAAGATGAATTAACTGTCCATTTTATTCGAGATTATTCACATAATAATAACCTTATTTCGAAACGGTTTTGAGATGGTATTGCAATAATATGAAATATAGGCGTTCACAGATGTTTATTTTACTTATCAACTTGGAACAAGTGTTCAATAATAATACAGTGCATTATTATAATTCATTTCACTTTTTTCTTCAGGGAACTTATGCTGGTAACGCAGATGCGATCAAGATCAGCTCTCTGGCAATGCTGGCTGACACAAGAGCCAATAAGCCAAAGATCTCATTTCTGCACTATGTGGTTGATGTGGCTGCATCCAATGATGCCAGTATGCTAGCATTCAGAAGCAAGGTTGCCGATTTCCAGAGAATGTCAAAGTGAGTTTTGTTTTAGAGGCCTATTCTCTTTTTAATGTTATTTTCAAAAGTATTTTTTTTCAAATTCAACATGTTACCAATATGATGTGAGTAGATGTGGACTTGAGTGACAGTTAAGGTATTATTATTTTCTAATCCTAAGATTTTTTCAAGTATTTGCCAAATCTCTGAATGAATCCCGGAGTCCAAATAAAATTATAAGTTGATATTATGATAAATGTGCTATTTGGAAAATTATAAGTGATATCTTGATGATTTTTTATATTTTGTGTAAAGATGACTGATGGAAATTTTAATATTCATATTTTTTGTATTGTAATAAAAGTTGAAAAGACTAATACAATAGAAAGCAATACTAATCATCATATTATTCCATTTGCAGGACACCGTTTGCAGCCCTCGAAGAGGAGATCAATTCATTGGTGGAGGGTGCTAATGATATCAGAAAAAAAATCAAATCTAGCATAGTGTCTTCACAATTTGGTGGTAAGTTCCACACCCCTACAAATATACCATTCATCCATTGATTGTATTGAAAGTTCTGCACTCACAATGTGAACATACAATTTCAAATTGACTGTAGGAGAAGCCTAAACAATTTTTAATTTTATGATATGAGAAGCATATACAAAGTACAATATCAAATTCATGGTATGAGAAGCCTAAACTGTTTTGTGTTTATAATCACTATAAATTATCCCAATTGAAAAGTAGAAATAGCTAGCATTGTCGAATAACAAGAGTGGTACGCTGTATGATAAATGAGTGATAATAAAATTACAAACCGATTAAATTATTTGTATTGTACCTATAATTTAACAATTAACAGTAGTAACCTTCGGATTCCTAAAAACAGTAGAAATGAGAACTGAAAGATATTTCATATAAGTCTAAACTTTGAAATTTCAGAATAATACTTGGACCTATTGAACATGTTACTTATTCTATTGTTTACTTTTCCAGATTTCTTCCACAATGCAAAACAACAGGTGGATTGTCTTGTGAAGAAGATGAAGAAAATTCGAGAGGTGAAATCTCGACTGGCAGTTCACTTGTGTGAGGAGCCTGCTGCTTTCCAGCTGAATGACTGCTATCAGCTATTTGCTGACTTCTTCATCAAAGTCAACAAAGCTTTTCAAGTGAGTACATACAATAATAATGATCATTGTCCATTGTAGATACTCCGAAGAATGATAGATGATTTTGTTTAACAAATTCAGATCCTTTTGATTCATAGTCTGCTTCTTATAGCAAAACCAAAATAATTTAATGTCGTTTCAGCTATTACTCAGTATTGATCAGTTTCTTATAGTTTACAGATGGAAATTACTGAAATAATGCATTTATTCAAATTATTATGAATTAATAATAAATATTGAATGGAAATCCAAATTGAATGCTTTACAGCAAGATGCAATAGACTTGCTTAGTATTTTTCTTTGTAGGTGGCTGTTGAGGCATATTGGCTTTTAAAATTATTTCATATTATAATTAGATTTTAGTATTGTGTCTGCTGATCTAGGATAATGTCGAAGGATTAATTATTAGTATTGATCTCATCTCAAGTCTGAAAAAGAATCAAAGTACCGTAACTCATTTAAGTCTGGAAAAGTTTAAGAGTAACTCATGAGTCTGAGAATATTTTAAAGTAACTTGAAAGTCTGATTGTAAAGTTTGATTTAAAAATGCATGCAGTCTATGAAATTATCATTGTTTAGTATAGGAGTCACTTTGATATTGATGAAGTTCTATAGTCAATTTATATAATATAAGAGTATTTTATATGATTAAAGTTATAACTACCTTTATTAGAAATTTAGATGTGTCAAACTAGTTAATATTAATATTGAAAATATAGTAACTTGACCTGTAATATCACAATAGCTTTATAATTAATAATATAATATTTTATGGTGTAGGCTTAATTTTTAAAAAATATTTTATGTAACACGAAAGGAGATTCTTAATTACTTATTTAGGATAATATTTAATTTTGAAACAGATTGAAAATGAGACTTATTAAATTATTATTCTGTGATAATGGATCCCAGGGAATATATTTTTCATTAACTTTGAATCTAATTATATTTCTAAATGATGCTTGCAATAAATAGTGATAATTATTCCAGAATATAAATTATGGAGTCATTGAAAATAGAAAATAATAATATGTGATTTTAGGTCCGAATGAATGTGATAGATGACACCATAATATAGCCTATTATGTTAGGGAGTAGGTAGTAATTAATAAATAAAAGATTTTAATTATAGTTCCTAACAATTTTGTAACAGAAGGCTTCAAAACATACGATTACTAAAATAAAAAAATGATAGATCTTCTAGCATCATTCATTTGAATAGGTACTGATAAACTCTATCAATCCATAAATTTGAATTATTTTTCAAAGTGATAATAACGTTGATGATAGTTATGAATAAAGGAAGGCTGAAATGCGCAATAAAAAGTAATCAATGTGTATCAAATCTTAATAAAAATATGTAATAAGTGAATACCGGTGCTCACAATAGTTTTGTAGATCTCACTCATAAGTAATAATAAATGTATTAATCGTTTTAATTTAAAAATAAAAATGTTATGAGTAAATACCAGTGTATCCTATGCGTAGTTTCTGTCAATATTTGATATCAACTGCACTCAATGTTCAATGAATTTGTGATAATAAATAATAGACTATTTTCATATCAAGCTTTGTTTTATTTGTGTGATTCCTAATTGAAAGAGTTATTAGTTATATTATTAGATATTCACTTATTTCTTAGTTGGAATTTTCAAACATAGGCCTACTTGTAGTATGTACATAGAATATCATAATGAGAACTCTAGGTTGTTGTCAAAATATCACTTATTTATTTAAAAAAATCACAAACATGTTTCAACACCAATGGTGTTATCTTCAGTGTGAGAAATATAAAACTTTGAAATTGTAGGTTAAGATACACAGGTTGTAAAAAAGTTGGAGAATAATTAATCAAAAGAAACAGCGAAATGGTTAGAGTGAAATATTAAAAGACAACAAACTAGAGTTTTCATTATGGATAATAAGTATCACAATATCTCACCATCAACAGTATCTAGAATATCATAATGAAACAACGGAAATAAGTTCAATTTGTTACATTATTAATTTCTGTTGAATTCCAGCAATTCGACCGTAGAATAATTCACTAGAGATTGAAAATGGTGCAACAATATTGAACTCCATGACTGTTCATTAGAAACGTAAACCGTTGGAAAGCTGGTTTACTCTGTGGTCGCGCTGATTAAATATCGTATCGATTAGATTGATTGAGATTCTAGCGCCTGCTACTCCCTCTGGAAAAGTGACCTCTTTGAGATTTGATCTTTCTAAAATAAGGTTTTATGATTGGAAAAATCATTTGCTGATGGTTCGGAACCCACCTAAGGCTGTAGGTCCACTCAAACATCAACCGTGTCTCATAACCCATGCACAAGCCTGGGTGGCAGCTCCAGAGCTATGTGGCAATCACCCTCAACAAAAAACCCCATAGCCTATTGACATTTACTTTAAACTGTCAGTATTGGATGAATGGAAAGTATTGACGTTCTTTATTGACCGAGCGAAGTGAGGTCTAAGATTCAAGTCGACGGTTTGGCATTTCTCTTTATGTTTATATGTTGCGCATTCACGGCGAAACGTGGTAATAGATTTTCATGAAATTTGACAGGTATGTTCCTTTTTAAAGGAACCTTGGTGGAACAGTTGTATGATTGAACGAGTTATCAAATTTTGACTATGGTCTAATTGACCATGGCTAGGCTATATTTGATCAAGGTTGGTGAAACCAATTATTTTGAAAACCAGTATATAATTTTATGTTTTAAGAAATAAAAATATACTATGCATGATAAGATTTTGCATTCATTCAATATTATTGAATAAAATCAATTCTATAGGCTTATTTCCGTTCTTTCAAAATGTATTATTCAAAACGCAAATTTGATTGAAACACCAATTCAACATTGATCATCAGGCTACTCATTTCTTGATACATTGTAATGCATTAAGCATGCTTGAATTTTGCGCTACACTGCAGTACAATAGAGAATTCAATATTTCATTCGACAGATTCACTTCATACTTTCAGCATTACTCCTTATAATAGCTTCAACGCTTCCCATTCAACCAATGCTGACAATTTCAACTGAATCTTACAAGCTAGAAATGTTATGTCTGTGTATCTTGCTTTCACTATAAATAATTGCAAATATTGAAGTAGATTTTTAAGAGAGTAGCCTGTTATGCTTCTCTAAGAATGTTTTGTACATAGCTAGCTAAATAAATACATAAGTAAATCCTGCAGTATTCATTTATAATTTCATCCCATGATTGATGTGGTATCAAATTTACAATAATTTATTCCATCATTGGATAATGATTTTGTTCCATAAAACTGAGTCTGTACAAGAATTCACCATCAGCCGTAACTAGTTCCCTATAAAAAGGAGTGAGATGATGCAGAGTCATCAGCCAATAAAAATGCGTTGTGGACGTGAACTTGTAGCTGAAATGAACAAAATGGAGTCTGTGGAGTGACGTCAAAAGATTAACCAATGAGAAGGCGGTGTGCTCCGAACACCTAAAGTACTCGCACATGATTGGTCGACATTGTTTGAAGTTATAGATGTTATAGATCGACGTTGTAGATCATCTGACATCGGAATTGGTGTTTCTTGAACATAAACTGTTCATAATACATTACAGAAACGTTTTTTAATAGATTACATCAATATCACATAGTCTTCCATTCAATTTTCAATTATTTTTTTTAAATAATAATAATAAATATACTATATAGCTTTATTTGCACAAATAGAACGGTTTAAATACATCTATATACATATACTATGTCTAAGATTACATTAATATCACATAGGCTTTTCATTCAATTTTCAATTATTTTTTGAAAAATAATAAGATGGAGAAGAGGGCTTATGCAATAATAATTGATATCGTAATTGAATAATTGATACCGCTGTACCATCGGATGGTAATGCTCAGAAGACCAGAGACGAGAAACTCAGAAAATACCAGGAGCTATCATTTGAGCTGAAGAAAATGTATGGGCTGATAGAATGCAGTGAGAATACTTATATTAATAAGAGTCAGTGACCTGATACTCAAGTCAGTTGTGGAAGTTGAGAAACCACACTACACTGCCTATCACTTAAAAACCAATACTTGGGACAATCTGAATCTATTCTATTAAAAACAAATACATTGAGTATGCATCAAATAATGCATACCATTTGGTATGGATCGTCCCCGAGATGAGGACGTTCAAGTTGAGGACGAACATTATCAAGGGTAAAGTAGGGTAGTTGAAAAAATTGAATTTGATGGGAAGAACACATTGACAGAATGTATCAAGAATCTTCAGAAAAGAAGAATTATGTAAGTCCTCAGAGAAGTATAATGACTCAAATTGTTGTGTAAATCAGCTACATAGTTCAAAGGTGAATTTATGGTAGATGCTGGGAGCCCGGTCCTGAACCTGGGTGCAGGGCCCGCAATCGAATGTGAGGGTCATGAATAAATGGTCGACTACTTATTAATCCTTAAGCTATGCGAAAAGTTCGAAGAAAATATCACTGAATCAGTTCAACACTTAATATTACATTCTATACACTCTGATCCTATTCCCGACCTCTGATCCTATTCCTGTTAATGAGAAGGATATTATTCTAGACTATATTCTTTCCAGAGAATCAACAATTTTATTTGTTGAAACACCACCGATTCATGTAGTTACATCACGATTAATATCATATTAACGTTTCTCAACCATACACTTCTCCATACATATGAAGATAACTTATGAAAAAAATTGAACGAATTATGTCAGCTAGTTTGAATGTTAGAAGAAATTTTCAAGCTCTTCTAGAATCAGTAGAGCGAGGAGAATAAGATAGGACTTGAAACATTTTGTCATCAAAAATTTTATATTTTTCCCTTCAAAATTGATGGTAAAATATTCTCTGTACCCATATGAATTCAACCTTTATCTTATAATAACTATTGTTTTTGGTGTGAACTCTCTCCAGTATGCATTTCTGAAACAGCCGTGTAAACGGAGCAGTAATTATGAGAAGCCAGGTTAATGGTGGAAATTCCTTGTCTATTTTGGGCACCGGAATGCATTGTCAGTGGGGTGGGCTGGGAAAACCGTGCACTGGCGGTACCTTTGTCTACTTACTAATTGAAATTCCATGACATATCAATATTGATAATGATTATTGTGTTGTCTAATTGGCCTGAGCCAATTTCGTGCTTTATTTCTGATGATGAAAACATTTGAAATTTTTCAAGTTTGAAATATTCTGATTTTATTCTACTCGGTCTTCTGATTCTGGTTCAGCTTGAAATTTTCTTCTAGCATTGAAATTAGCGGAATTGATTAATGAAAGCCTCATAATTAATATTCAAGTCATTCTCTACAAAACGAGTAATATAATCTTATTCCTTATCAAAAAAATAAAATAAGTGTTAAATTCTTTCAAACCACCAATCCATTGTGGAGGGAGTCCATATTTTTGTCGTAGCATTCAGAGTCAACTCAAATCAAGCAAACTTCCCCTCAATTTGGTGGTGAGTATTTAAATCTACCATTTAGGCAATTGATATCCTGGCATTTTCACAAGTAATTTGTTCATTCTGTTTGTAGCTTTCAAAGTAAAGAACAATAAATCAAATTTGAGTTTGTGTTTCCTTCTTTTGTGCTTATACCTTGAAGGATGCGGATAATAATTAAAAGTTCCGATAATATCCCGATAGGGTCGGGTGCAATTACGTCCATTAGATTCAACCACGTTTACGTGATCGACTGTCGTTCATTGTTTCTCGTGCCATCGATTCCGTTAGATGACGTTACTTGACCGTTGTTAATTTTAATTGACGTAGGCTACTTGCAACCGTGAAAAATACTAAAATACATCTACTTAACTTTTTTTGTTCACCGAGGATGATGCTTGTAAGCTGTAGCGCAGAATAAACAATCTACAGTAGAAAAATAAAAATATCAATTTGAGTACCCTTATAAATTATTATTTTGTCACGACATGATTCGGCTACTAATGCCATTTATAAGGGAACTCAGATTAATATTTTTATTCATATTAAAAGTAGCACTAAAGAAAAATACAATCTATAGCTGGCTTCTCTCCAACCTATAGAAGTTTTCTCTGGCTGTAGGATTACACACATAAGCTGTAGGCTTGTACTTCGGTGGGAAGACAACTTTTGTTAGGTTATGAACAACTAACCATGATTTTCGAATTTGATATTAATTCAGCGTAGTCGGTTCGTCAAATTAACAATATCTTAATATTCATGCTTGATTTTGAGACTTACTTTTACTATCCTTTGTCTCCCTACATCCTTAGCCTGCTGTTTTTTTATGGCAGGGACAGGGTTAAGCCTACTACCGGTTAGCATTCTGTCAATGTGTTCTTCCCATCAAATTCAAAATTTTCCAATTACCCTATTCTACCCTTGATCATAATCTCCTCTTGAACGTCCTCCTTTCGGGGACGATCCATTTTGTGTACACCTTTACAAGAAAGACATGTATATTTTTTAATAAAATAAAAAAAAATTTCAAGTATTTTTTCTCTCAGCTTCCACAACTGAGAGAGGGTAGCTTCCACAACGGGGAGGATATTTTTAATATTCTTCCCAAAGAATGGACATTGATATGTCCAAAGCTCCGCCAATTTATGTAGATGCATAACAATATAATTATCTATAGTTATTATATTACAAATTACTTTTTCATATCATATACTTTCAATAATTTTTTTCTTAGTCTATATTATGTAAATTCATCTATAATTTTGCTGTATTGTAAGCTATTGTATATAAGTGTATAAGCCAGTATATATTGTAATCTACATAAATAAAGTACTCAATCAATCAATCAATCAATCAATCAACCGGTTCGAGTATTTTAAAGGGTCACTGACTCTTATTAATATTGGAAGTATTCTCACTGTATTCAGCCCATACTATTCTTCAGCACGAATAATAGCTCCTGGCATTTTCTGAGTTTCTCGTCTCTGGTCTTCTAAGCATTGCCATCCGATGGTATAGCGATATAATTTATTCAATTACGATATCAATTATCATTGCATAAGCCCTCTTCTCCAGTTTATTATTATTATTGAAAAATTAATTGAAAATTGAATGAGAAGCCTATGTAATATTGATGTAATCTCAATCATCTATGTATATATAGATGTGTTTAAACTTGTCCATTTGTGCAAATGAAGAAGGCATATAGCATAAATATTATTATTGGAAAAATTAATTGAAAATTGAATGGAAGACTATGTGATATTGATGTAATCTATTAAAAACGTTTCTGTATGTATTATGAACAGTTTATGTTCACGAAACACCAAATTCGATGTCAGCTGATCTACTACTTCAAACAACATCGACCAATCACATGTGAGTACTCGAGAACATTTCCACGCCCACAACGGCTCTCATTGGCTGATGCTTTCACGTTACCCCATAGACTCCATTTTGTTCATTTCAGCTACAAGTTCACGCCCACAACGCATTCTCATTGGCTGATGACTCTGCATCATCTCACTCCTTTTTATTGGAATGACCAATAGGAAACTAGTTACGACTGATGGTGAATTCTTGTACAGACTCAGTTTTATGGAGCAAATTCATTCTCTAATGATGGAATAAATAATTGTGAATTTGATACATCAATCATGAAATTATATTATAAACTGGTAATGTAGGATTTACTTGTGTATTTATTTAGCTAGCTATGTACAAACCATTCTTAGAGAAGCATAACAGGCTATACTGTCTTAAATCTACTTTAATCTTTATAATTATTTATAGTGAAATCAAGATACACAGACATAACATTTCTAGCTTGTAAGATTCAGTTGAAATTGTCAGCAATGATTAAATGGGAAGCGTTGAAGGTATTATAAGGAGTAATGCTGAAAGTATGAAGTAAATCTGATCAATTATATTTTATTCATTGAGTAAATATAGTTTTTTATGATTAAATAATAGATTTCCTTGATTGAGATGAATATTTTGGTAATATAATTATAAGAATTCTACGTTGTTGAAAACAATCTGGCAACCTTGTCTCCTTATCCTTGTCTATGATTAATCATTTGATATAGCAGGAAGCATTTGATATAGGCTACACATTATAAGGCAGAAGTGTCTATCCTTGTCTATGATTAATCATTTGATATAGCTATAGCTATATATAGGCTATATCAAATGATTAATCACAGACAAGGATAGAACACTTCTGCCTTATAACGTGTCAATTGCTTCCTGAACCACACTATGATTGAGTTGACTTTTCAGATATCAATCAGATCTGATAAGCTGTGTTGCATTCTGTTGCATGTCGAATGATACAATATCACGGTGGTCTGTATCATGTTTGCTGCCATCGCTATCTAGCGTTACATTAAACAACTACATTAAGCTTTTTTCTACTCGATTTTCCGTCGCTGCAACTTTGATTACTGCTTTTCATCAAATTCGGGGATGATTTTTGAAAATTTGACTATCAACAATCGTTCTTTGATGTGTCAAGAGCTTCGAAAATGAATTTAAATTCAGTTGGAATTGTATTTGTCACTGATTACTGACTTTATAGGTGCTGCCTCTCGCCAGAGTTTTGTGGGAATGTTTATTTCTAGCTGCACCTCACACATAACATGATAACGATATCAAAAAATTTGTACAATAACGTCTTTATCTCTTTTTGGAGGATCATCGTGACTTAAGAGTAACTTTTTGATTACTTTCACGATGATTCCATACTGCATTTACAATTTATTTATTATTTTTCGCCACACCCACACTTGGATGTAATGAGCTGGTTTACGTGCGTCATATGGAGGCCGAAAGTGATTGTTTTCCGACCAGGCCGGTAAAACTTTACGGCCCTAGGGCTGTAAAATGACCTTGAATAACAGCTGGTCGTGTCCGATCTCACAAAAATCATAGAGATAATCTCATAACGACTGTAATAATCTATATAATTATGTATTGTGAATCGCGGTATCATGTCTATAATATATTTTATGAATTACTGTCTCATAATTTAATATTTATTATTGTGTTTTTGATATCAAACAATAGAATACGATGATATCTCCATAGCCTCAACAATATAATGTTGGCTGCATTGTCCATTGTCAGAAAGGTAAGTATCACAAGTCTTTAAAAGTGAAGAATCGAATTTTGAAATCAAAGTACAATAATTGTATTAATATTTAAAAGTGAGGTAGAGTAATAATTGTTTCTTTTTTATTATCGAATTCCACTTCTTAATGCAATACAATCAACAATAATAATAGGAAAATACAGCAGAGATCTAAAGTTCAGGGTAAGCCTACTGGTGAAACTCAGCCTTGACTGAAAAATTCCTAGTAATTTTTCCGTAATTCATTATTAAAACTTTTAGATCATTTTTCTTCAATATCAAACCATATAGAGAAAACATTAGGCCCACTCAAGATTGAATCTTCAAATGTTTTCTCTATGATTTAACTATTTTCAGAGCAATATTTTGTTGTGAAAATGCCGGCAAACCGGCTTCAAGTTTGCCGCTATAGGCCTACACTATATTATAGTAGCCTACATACGTTACCTGACTTACAGGCCTCTTCAATCAAAAATATGCAATGGCCGAGAGCGTAAAGGCGTAATACATCAGAACTCAAACTTCAGTGAATTACAAACAAGATTTAGGTTCGAACCTCGGTCAGTGACATTTTTTTTTGTCGATGAATTTCGACTTTTATTAGCTATTTTTTATATTAGTTACCGTAATTTAAATTTCAATCAATTTTTTAGATATATTTTGAGACAAAACAGTGAAATATGCAATTATATTAATTTTTTAATCACATTATTTCAAAATAGTAATGAAAATTCTATTCATCCATCTATCCATGAGATATTGCACCAGGTGCAAAGCACGAGCTATAAAAATTCAAACAATTATTCGAAATATTAATAGTATAAAAATATTGTCACTATTGTAAATTATTAATTAGTAATATTGAAATTAATTGACAGTGAAAGTTGTCATAACCAAGATTCAAACTATCAAAATAGGCTGTTTGAATTTTATTTATTTTTTAATTTCTTATATATTGGGAAGTTTTTTTTTGGTGTGGCGAAAAATAGCGTTTGCACCATGGGCAAAAATGTATTTCCGGCTCTCATATTTCATGGCCGTAGGCCTCGGACTTAAAAACCGATTTCGAGCCGGAAATATCTCATTTTCGGCCCTAGGTGCGAAATATACTATTACAGTACACGCCAACACGCCTAGGGATGGCAAAATTTTAATAAAGGCAGGTATCGATGGTACCGATATATCAGGAGCAAAATATCGATAAACCCAATATTAGAGATAAATATACTACTCGTATACGTGTTTGTATAATACATCATTTAATGGCTTTTGTTTGGACGTATTGCTCAAAATCAAAACACACTGTAATATTCAATATATTGATTTTAACATAAGATTTTAGAATTATTATAATGAAGGAAACTTTGAGTTTATTCATTCATTTACTACAAAAACATAATATTATATTTGTTCAGGCCTCTGGCCTCTCACAAAAAATAAGGAAACGAACCATTGGACAGGTTTTTGGGACCACCAAGTTCATGAAAAAATTACCTTGTTAATTTAATTGTTTACTACACTTCAGTCTTCGGTGGGATACATTAGAAAAAAATTATGAATTCTTATTTATAGGCTAGCGTGGATGAGAAGTTTATTTGAAAATATTTTAATGCATCAAATTTTTAATGAGAGGATCCATTCAGTAGAAATATGCCCAATTCATTCAATAACACAATCATTCCTGAGAATTCTAAATTTACAAAAGTATTAACACTCAATTTACTGGCCATAATCATCTACAGTACTATATTCACTATATTGAATAAGAGCCATAATACCCAAAGTATCTAATATGGTACACAGGCCTTGTCTGCTCACTTATAATAATAATATGAACATTCATTGAAATTATAGAAGTTATAAACACATTAAATTGATGTAGAATGAAGGAGTTACTTACTATACTGTAATACAATATAATCAATCAGTACAGACTCAATACCTGCTAATCACTTACAAATATGCAACATTTCCTAACACTTAACCTATCAACTTCGTCTATTAACTATATTATTATTCTATTAAATTATTAAATAAAACAACTGAAGGTTAACAGGAACTGAGCAAAGCAAAGAACACATGACATCTTCAGTTTCTTGACATGAATGAAATGAACGCGAGAACGCCAACGAAGAGTCGAAGACAGAACGATATACCGGAAGGAATATATCGATATTAGCGATATATCGTTACAAAGATATCGATGTCAATATATAGATATATCGATCTTTCACAAATATCGATATATCGTTGCCATCCCTATACACGCCTGTTTCAAATGTGTTGGCGTTGTTGACACAGAATAGGTATTACTGTGTTGTCGGTTTGAATATTCTCGATCATATTATGATATTGCATGATGTTTAAAATGTTTCATAAATGTTCTTTCAATTTCGCATAATCTGAAACTTTGATAGCTTGTCCAGGTCTCAGCCTATTCACAAAGTATAGCCCAGCCAATAAAGGTTTTTTTCGATCCGAACATTAAATAAAAGCTGAATCTCTCACCATCGATAGAACCCTCCCAGAGAATCATTCTCCCAAAAGTCCCAAGAAATCCCCTCCCCCTTGGAGCTTTCCCCCCTAGATCCACTCAACATTGAAAATTGCATGTAATCACGGGAAATCAATTATCTCTGTAACCATCAATTGGAAAAAAATCTATCATATGTCATTCGATTCGTTACATTATGGACTACAATATTATTCGTATTCATTCCCTCAATAAATCGAACAGTTTCCTTGATAAAATAATATGTATATATATGTAAAAATTTAGGGGGTTTTTGATTTGATTTTTCTGTTTTCTCCGATTAACTTCAAAGCAAGTAATTTTAAAGAAAAATGAGACAATTAATTAATGTAGCCACATTCATTGCGAATTTATTGATGTATTATTGTTATGTATTTGCGATTCAAGTTGACGCCGTGGAAGGGGATACAGCCGACGCGGCTTACTCCCTTCACTATAGTTAACAGAATAGTAGTGCTTTCTACATTGCATCTCATTTACACTATGGCGCTCGAAACAATCAATTTTTTTTTCTATTGTATTGACATGCACTGAGTCTAGATTTTCACTGTTCAATACTCTAAAAAAATATTATGATTTTCTTGATTTAACCACGCTGATGATAAAAATCAGGATTTCGTTGTATGTCTGCTCACAGAATTTATTATAATTATTTGAAGTGTGCCTTCTCAATACGAGTAAGAGGTATCACAATTTGATAACTCTGGTTTCAGATATTAATGTTTTTCAATGAAGCTTGATGATATATTTTGTGTCCGACTCCTTCATCTTATCCTTATTTTGTGAAAAATGAAGATTCAAAATAGCTTTTTTGTGTTTTTTTTTTGTTTGATTACTCTATAATTTAAACACTTGATAATGTAATGAATATCATTAGATCACGTGAACAAAAAAATAAATTAAAGGGTAGGCCTACCTGAGATACTATAATATGATAACACTGTACTCCTGATAAGTTGAAAATTTTCAAGATGAAAGTAGATTAATTTGTTTCTCATTCGGTTGACATATTAACAAATGTTACCAATATTATCACATATAGCGAAAACAAATATTACTCTGAAGCTTTCTATTCTCACTGAACATGAAGAGGCAATACCAAGCCAGAATTGCAGTTCCGTTCACAATCATTATTGTCAGAGCTTTCAAATTGATGCTATGTAAATTCAACTATGGATGTTATCCCCATCTCACAATTTCCCTATTTATCCTTATCGTGATACAGAATTTAGTAGTTAATCTCTATAATCACAAAATGATTGTACAGTACCTATAATAAATATTACAAATAACAACATTTCTAGTAATAATATTTTAGGTACGAATTTCAAGGCTCTCAAAATGACTTGAATATAATATACAAATAAAAAAATTAATATCATAATATACAAATATTATGTATCTGTGAATATATGTGTATCTATTTGTTACGTTTTAAATTTTTTTAGTTGATTTTATATTAGTTGTTGAGTACAAACACATTCTATCTTGCTTCAATATGATTCAGATGACAAGTAGTTCTCTAAAGGAGTAACATTTCCAAGTGGTTTCTAAAAAACGTCCATAGACAATAATAACTGATTGTCTGATAATGATTCCAAATGCATAATATTATATTACATGTCTAGAGTTTCAATTGTTTATTTCAAGAAAGTATAGGGATAGATGTAGTTTTATATTTATAATTCAAGAATTTTTATTTAAATTTCGACAATGCTTTCAAGATGCAATACTCTTGCTTAGTATTTTTCTTTGTAGGTAGTTGTTGAGACATATAGGCTTTTAAAAGTATTTCATATAATATTCAGATTTTAGTACTTTGTCTATTGTTCTAGGATAATGTCGAAGGATTAATTATTAGTAGGCTATTGATCTAGATAAGATAAGATAAGATAAGATAAGATATTTATTAAGCCATAAACAATACAAGAAAGTACAGGCCAAGTCAATATTTACAATAATTTAAAAAGTCAAAAGACAATATTTACAATAAATTGTAAAACAATACACAAAATCTATAAAAAGATATCACAAAAACTTAACATATATCGTCAGAATAATTCAAAATAGCCTAAAGAATGTCATATGAATAAGCATGTCACAGCCAGGAATCCAACCACGTGTATTAAATACTACAGACATTATGAAATAAACAATATTTATCTATCAGTGAGGAACTCTTCCACACTATAATATGCTTTCTCCGCAAGAAAAGTATACAGTTTTTTTTAAAAGTTGCAGATGACATGGACAGAGATCTAGGTAGCTTATTTAATAGTCTCAGACCATAGGTTCGAGGGTCTTTGTCGGAAAACTTCAATCTATGCTGAACAATACATGGATTGCCACTACCTCGTGTATTATAGCCATGCATATCAGAATTACTTATCTCATCTCAAGTCTGAAAAAGAATCAAAGTACCGTAACTCATTAAAGTCAGAAAAAGTTTAAGAGAAACTCATGAGTCTGAGAATATTTTTAAGTAATTTGAAAGTCTGATTGTAAAGTTTGCTTTAAAAATGCATTTAGTCTATGAAATTATCATTGTTTAGTATAGGAGTCACTTTGATATTGATAAATTTTTATAGTCAATTTTTAAAAAGGTATTATAGTATTTAAAATGATAAAAGTTATAATTACCTATAATAGAAATTTAGATGTGTCAAACTAGTTAATATTAATATTGAAAATATAGTAATTTGACTGGTGATGTCACAATAGCTTTATAATTAATATAATTTTTCGTAGTGTAGACTATAAATGTTGAATAAATATTTGATGTAACACAGAAGAAGATGCCTAATATTATTATTCAAAGGATAATATTTAATTTTGAAACAGATTGAAAATAAGACTTTTAAAATTATTATTCTGTGATAATGGATCTCAGGGAATATATTTTTTATTAACTTTGAATCTAATTATATTTCTAAATGATACTTGAACTAAATATATAGTGATAATTATTAATTCAGAATATACATTAGGGAGTCATTAATAATAGAAAAAATAATTATGCTATAGTAGGTCCTAATAATAAATGTGATAGATGACACTATAATATAGCCTATATGTTAGGGAGTAGGTAGTAATTAATAAATAAATTTAATTATAGTTCCTAATAATTTTGCAACAGAAGGCTTTGAAACATAAGATTACTAAAATTAAAAAATGATAGATTCTCTAGCATCAGCCATTTGAATAGGTACTGATAAACTCTATCAATCCATAAATTTGAATTATTTTTCAAAGTGATAATAACGTTGATGATAGTTAGAAATAAAGGAAGGCTGAAAGGTGCAATAAAAAGTAATCAATGTGTATCAAATCGTAATAAAAATATGTAATAAGTGAATACCGGTGCTCACAATAGTTTTGTAGATCTCTCATAAGTAATAATAAATGTATTAATCGTTTTAATTTAAAAATAAAAATGTTATGAGTAAATACCAGTGTATCCTATGCGTAATTTCTGTTAATATTTGATATCAACTGCACTCAATGTTCAATGAATTTGTGATAATAAATAATAGACTATTTTCATATCAAGCTTTGTTTTATTTGTGTGATTCCTAAGTGAAAGAGTTATTAGTTATGTTAATAGCTATTTCTTAGTTGGAATTTTCAAACATAGTCCCACTTGTAGTGTGTACATCTATATATATATAAAAGCGAAATGGCACTCACTCACTGACTGACTGACTGACTGACTCACTCACTCACTCGCAGAACTAAAAATCTACCGGACCAAAAACTTTCAAATTTGGTAGGTATGTTCAGTTGGCCCTTTAGAGGCGCACTAAGAAATCTTTTGGCAATATTTTAACTCTAAGGGTTGTTTTTAAGGGTTTAAAGTTCGTCTTTTAGCATGTAATTCTTATTCTCCCAATCTCTTAAATTATAATTGAAATTTCCATAATATCATATTCAATTCAATTCAATTCAATTCAGTTTATTTCCAAAAACATAATACACGAATAAGAAATACAATATACAACATATTTTGGAATCCCCCTACTAGACTATCCATCTGTGTGTAGGGGGGGAGTTCCACTTTATACATAATAAGCTTAATCTGCTCATAGAAGTAAATAATAGAGAATACACTTATATTATGGATGTATTATTAATATTCTGATTACAAAATAGATAATATATGTGCTGATGTATATTTAAGAATGAGTATGTAGGAATATGTATGTAGGAATAAGTATACTTAATACTTTGATTGATAAAAGAATAAATAAAGAAGAAATAACAATATTTTTTTGAAGACCGCAGTGGCAGGGATTCCAGAAATTCTCAGAAGAGAGAATGAAAAAAAAGCATAAACCAGAAAGGCAAAACAGTCAAATCGGTTATATCAATGATAAAATAAATACCAATCAATTGTCTGGAAACCTTGAAGTCGTGTTGGTCACCAAGCATAACGAGATTGGAGTAGTTCTTCTGAAGCTTCCCAACCAATCTGGTACAGCCACCTGTCCACCCTCTTCCTAAACACTACCAAACTAAATGCCTCTGCTTCCCTAATCACCCCTGGCACATTTCTGTACAAGACATGGGCCAGGTATGAAGGTTACCAGTATTTAAATATGTTACTATAGAATAAATAAAACAAAATAAAACTTGTAGCACCCTTTATTTATTAAAAAACTTAAAATAGTTGAACAACTAGTTTCGGTTCTAAAACCATCTTCAGGTTCTAAAATAAATAAATAAAATTCAATAACTGTTTACTAATTGATATAAAACTGATATATGTTTAAATTCATATGACTAATTATTTATGGTAAAAGTTATTAAATTTAAATTTAAATTTATATTTTAAAATTTTAATTTTATTTATTCATTTTTAATTTTATCAAAAATAGGATTATTTAAGTCAAATTGGATTATATTTATTAAATTATTCCTATTCAATTTTGCAGTTTTATAGATATAAAATTCTTCTTTTACCAATTCGACTATATAATCCAATTTGACTTAAATAATCCTATTTTTGATAAAATTAAAAATGAATAAATAAAATTAAAATTTTAAAATATAAATTTAAATTTAAATTTAATAACTTTTACCATAAATAATTAGTCATATGAATTTAAACATATGTCAGTTTTATATCAATTAGTAAACAGTTATTGAATTTTATTTATTTATTTTAGAACCTGAAGATGGTTTTAGAACCGAAACTAGTTGTTCAACTATTTTAAGTTTTTTAATAAATAAAGGGTGCTACAAGTTTTATTTTGTTTTATTAATTTAAAAGCAGCCCATTTCAATAAGTGTTACTATAGAACTATAATCTAGATAGAGTACCTCTTCGAAACAGTTGTTAACTGGCAACTAAATTAATAATTTTGTCAGGTTGGCATTAAGTTGAGTTGACTTTGTTAGGTTGGCACCAAGTTGAAGATTTAAATGCATTTATCGCGGAAAAATTGGGCACTGCTACTTCAATCCTGGGAATATTATATTACTAGCCGTCAGGCTCGCTTCGCTCGCCATATCCGTTTAGCCAGACGTTAAGGACCCCCGACTGGATTGTCCTAACATGATAAAAATGCAGGCGAGCGAAGCGAGCCAGCTAATCTCATTCTTGGACGATCCAGTCGGGGGTCCAGGGGGCGGAGCCCCCTGGCTAGACGGATACGGCGAGCGAAGCGAGCCTGACGGCTAGTAGAATATAATAATGAAAACTCTAGGTTGTTGTCAAAATATCACTTATTCATTTAAAAAAATCACAAATATGTTTCAACACCAAAGGTGTTATCTTCAGTGTGAGAAATAGAAAAATTTGAAATTGTAGGTTAGGATACACAGGTTGTAAAAAGAGTTGGAGAATAATTTATCAAAAGAACCAGCAAAATGGTTAAAGTGAAATATTAGAAGACCACAACCCAGAGTTTTCATTATGGATATTAGGTATCACAATATCTCACCATCAACAGTATCTAGAATATCATAATGAAACAACGGAAATAAGTTCAATTTGTTACATTCATAATTTCTGTTGAATTCCAGCAATTTGACCGTAGAATAATTCACTAGAGATTGAAAATGGTGCACCAATATTGAACTCCATGACTGTTCATTAGAAACGTAAACCGTTGGAAAGCTGGTTTACTCTGTGGTCGCGCTGATAAACTATCGTTTCGATTAGAAGGATTGAGATCCTAGTGCCTGCTACTCCCTCTGGAAAAGTGACCACTTTGAGAGTTGATCTTTCTTAAATAATTTAATCTATGATTCTGAAAATCACTTACTAATGGTTTGGAACCCACCTAAGGCTGTAAGTCCACTCAATCATCAACCGTCTCAACACCCATGCACAAGCCTGAGTCTAAATCTCACCACAGTAGAATCATAGAATCAAGAGTTCTATAAAAATATTGTGTTTATAAAGAGTTTATAAAATAGAATTGTAGTACCTTTTAAAATTAATAAAAGTACATTTTTAATTAATTGATTAGTAAACATTCATTTTTATAACCTGACGATGGTGTGATCACCGAAACTAGTAGTTTTGTATTCTTGTTTTCTAATATTTTATTAATTTCAAAGGGTAATAATTCTATTTTTTATAAATACAAGAAAGTAGCCTTGAATTCATACATTTTAAAAAATTGTGAAGAGTTTTCATAAAACTTAGGTAGTCTATAAAGATTGTTGGATGTGAAGATACAACATTATGAATCTCTAGTGAACTCAATTTAATAAGTCCAGTAAACAAAGCAAATTGTCACAGCCTCATATTTAATTTAAAATATATAGAAACTAGCTTTGGTTGTTACACCGTTATCAATCACTAGTAGCATACTACAATGAATAATCTGGGTTTACCAGAGATTGATTATGGTTAAGCAACAACTAAAAATAGTTTCTTGATTTGTTAGTTTCTTGGTTGTTAACTAACCTAACATTCCTAATTTATTTATTCATGAAAAATGCAGATCTCTCAGATTTGATTTATATTCGGGCTATGGATAGAGGTTGGCCTAACAAGTGTCCTGCTATAATATGAGACGTTTCGCTACAATACAGGATGAGTTATTTACTGAAACAAAAAATTTCTCCTCCACTCTCACATCAGAAAAATCATTCATCTTCAAACGCTTATAACTCAAGAAAAGGAGTGAATTTCGCCAATATGATGACATATTATTGTTCATCTCGTCAAGTACTATCATTCCTGAATCATCTTGGATGCTTTCTGCTTTCGGTTTCGAATTCTAAAACAGAACTTTTTCCCCCCCGTTTGATTAAGGGTCAAGAAGGCTGGAAGATCTCTGCTTGGCTGTTTGGATTGGCGTTCGGGAATCAGATGATAATCAGCCAATTGAGGAGCTTCCTGTCCTGCCGACTCGTCTGAAAAAACACCTCATGTGATCTGGCCCTAATTGTTCATCGAAAATATTCTGATGCATTTTTTCTTCTACACCGTTTCAAGGGTTTCTCAATAGAACAAGGTTGTTCAATTACAAGATAATTCAGCTTAAAGCTTGAGAAGATGTATTAATAATAATAATATCGAGTGACCTGGCTGGCTCAGGCACAGAATATACAGAATGGAAACTTGTAATCAATCGCCTATCTAATCAATGCTTTTTACATGACGCCAATACTAAACACGTCACGTGACCTTGGGAAGTTCCAATCCTGGTCTTCTGATTGGCTCGTGGCAGTGAACGAGATCAATTGATCCGGATCATTGAAGTGATCCGAACCTACCATCAATACTATTACAATGCGGCGCTTCCTAACAAGATGGCGGATTTTGGCGTCAGTATATAGCCAAGTTTCCGTACTGTATGTATACTGTGGCTCAGGTCTGGTGTCAGAGTTTTCAGGTCGCAACTGATCAATTTCAGGGCCTCTGACATGACCTAACGACTGCTTTTTAGGCAGCCGGGACCGACGGTTAACGTAGATGTATTATTCTTTCAGCAGTGACAACTCGAGGTTCTACTCATGATAGGAAGACATTAAGCTCGTTCAATTATTATAATTATTTAATATTCATATTACATAGAAATAAATAAATATATCTACAAAAGCATAACATATAATCATAACTATAAATAATAGTGATAAAGATTGAATAATAATAAATACGTATAAGTGCACTTCTATCAATTTAAAATATTCGAATAGCTTGCTTGAAGCATGAATAATTTGTAATTTATCACAGATTATGGATTATAAAACTACTAGAGTAAATATTCTTTCTAAAAGTTTGATTATAATGTCATTCAAAGAGTTTACACTTATTATTGTTTACGTAAACTACTAGAGTAAACATTCTTTGTATAAGTTTGATTATAATGTAATTCAAAGAGTTTACACTAAATGTAAGTTGTAATATTTATCTTGAAATTTCCAGCAATTACATCTTTATATGAGAAGAAAGCAATATTATTGATAGATATATTATAACATAATTTAAAGAGTAGCTCTTATTGTCATCAATGTAACAATATAGTATTCAAGCTTTTACAATAATTATTAATAAGTAACAGATGAATGAAAAATTGCAATAACAATTTCCTATTAAAAAATTGTACACTATCTAAAAATTACTCTACAAAAATATATTGCAAGGACTACTCAACTATAATTTATTCATAATGCAAGCAATAATCGCATTGTGTGATGGAATTTCATGAATAATGCATTATGAAAATGGAATAAATATATTGTGATAGAGAATTGAGATTTTATTTAAATATAGGTATTTTCATGAAATATTACAATGGAATGGAAATCAAGTAGTATACAAATGCTCAATTCGTTCTTCATATTATAACCCTACTTGTTAATAATACATAAAAACGACGAGTAAAGAAAATAATGTCTAGTCTTGGAAGAATAAAAAATCAAGAGTCTGAGGTAATTCTGAAAATTCTGGAATGTTCTATTAGTTTTTGATAACATGAGGAATGGGATAATCTTCAACTATAGTTTTATCCCGGGGGATATCCAATAACAATTTAAAAATATTATCCAAAAAAGTTGAATATTATTGTTTACAATAACATCTACAATAAATTGTTTAGTCTGGTTTGTCAAAAAATACAATATCACACTTTTTTACAAAGATAAACCACATTGCAAAGCTGCTTCAGTAACTTGGGTTACCTTTAAAATGGTAAAATATTTAATTCACTTTTTCGAGGTGAATTCAAAAGTTGAAAAGATAAAAACGTTCAAGGCTTTGAAAGGCAACAATGTGGACTCTGAAATAGATAGAATTCATTTCATGAATGTTATTTACATAATAAAACATCTTATAAAATATATTATCAAATAAGCATGGCATTCATTTGATGAATATGCTAATCTCACGATCTTAGCTTTAGAACAACATCTTAATAATACAATTATTATAAATAAATTCACTATCAAATGCTTCAACATCACATTAATAATCTGACTAATTTACATAACAGACTAGTGTAGAAAAATAGCTGATAAAATAGAATAGATTTATTTCAATTTGTGTCCAACAATTTTCTTTTCCGAATAATAAGTTATCTCTAAATTTTTCAATAAAATTATTGAAAAATCCTTTCATTGATCAAAATGATTTTGGTATTTTTTATAGAAAAATTTACAAGTCTCGTAAAACGTATACCCCCCATACTATAATGAGATTCACTGTCAACTGACAGCCTTAACCTAGATGCCCACATATGACCATCAGTGAACATGTCCGGTACAGAGCAGATATTATCCCCATGTGTTCTAATGGGACCATTCACACTAAGCCCGGCCGAGCAAGTATGAAACGTCCCATTATAACTAATCATTATTATATTTTCACTGCAGCGGACAGGTTCACTCTTACTGATAACAGAGAATCCTGCTATAGTTTAATGTTATTTATAAGGAATACTGAACGTTTCAAGTGAATATCATTATTGACAAACGTCTATTTTATTAAACATACCGCTCATATCTATGTTAATAGTGTTTCTATTTTTCTAGTTGTATGTTGTTTGTCCAGTGTGCGCCAACTCTTAAGGAGCGTACAGAAATACGCGCCGCGAACATGAGCAATTCACTTTTAATCAGCTGATTATATCTGTATTTTTACAGAAACGGTAAGATACAGATATAAAAATCTTGGCATCAGATGATGAAGAGTGAATTGCTCATGTTCGCGGCGCGTATATCTGTACGCACCTTTAAGGATCAATTCACTTTTAATCAGCGATTATATCTGTATTTTTACAGAAACGGTAAGATACAGATATAAAAATCTTGGCATCAGATGATAAATAGTGAATTGCTCATGTTCGCGGCGCGTATATCTGTACGCACCTTTACATTCAGTTAGTTTTTCTCATTTCATAAAACTAATAGGCTCGGTCGCATAAAAGCCAAATAAATTTTAATAATAAATAAATGCCACGATGATAAACAATCGAAAAATCTCGTTTCTGAATGGTTCTCGTGGATTTTAATCACAGTTAAGATTCAACAGGCTTGAGTGCAACCGAGCTTCAAAATCTCATAAAACCTAACCTAAAGTCCGATTCTATCACACAAAAATTTCATTGGAATGGAAATGAAAGAGCTCTGATTCCCCCATATATTGAAGAGACTTGAAATGTTGTCGAAATTCACTATATTTTAAACAAAAATAATATTTTACAACATTTCAAGTCTCTTCAATTATGGAAAATTCTCACAACAATATTCATGCCAACCCCCATATATTGAAGAAAAATGAGAGTCTTCGAATTTTCAGATCATTGAAACTCTTTGGCAGGATCTTATTAAAGCGTGAAATATTGAAATCTAAGGGCCGATAGCACAGTATAATTTCAAATCAATGCTTTAAACTGAAGACAACAATCAAATTGTTACGTATCAAGCAATAGCTGGTTATAATTTGCTGCGTATCAAGCAATAGCTGGATACAATCAACAATCAGTTCATACTTAGTTTGAGATTACACCATGTGAACGATCCTCAATTTCCTAGTGGAATTTATAAACACTTGAGAGAAGAATGATTTTATTTGACATCAGGCCAATAGCAGGGTTTTGTTAGTGCATCGGCACTAAAGATGGCGGTCATCGCACTGTAAGTGGACGCTGCACCTCCCAGCAGACCAATCACAATCAGCTCCCACATGTAGACTCGCTCGTATAGTGGGATATATCTGCAAAACGAATTAATTTAGTAAAATATTTATTTATTTTGTAATGGGAATTGATTTAGTAAAAAAATGTATTTATTTATTCATCAATATAATTGCAAATCATAATAAATATATGACTGGGAATTGTAAATTTATATTGCAACTAGCCGTCAGGCTCGCTTCGCTCGCCATATCCGTCTAGCTAGGGGGCTCCGCCCCCTGGACCCCCGTAAGAAATAAATTACATCAGCGGGCTCACTTCGCTCGCCATATCAGGTGATATAATATTCCCAGGAATAGCTTTGATTGAATTAGCAGTGCCCAATCAATTTTTCCGCGATAAATGCATATCAATCTTCAACTTGGTGCCAACCTAACAAAGTCAACTCAACTTAATGCCAACCTGACAAAGTTATTAATTTAGTTACCAGTTAACAACTGTTTCGAAGAGGTACTCTCTCTCTAGATTATAGTTCTATATTAACATATGGTATGGACATTTTTCAATTATGATTAAGAGAATAAGAAGAATATACATGCTAAAAGACAAACTCTAAACCCTTAAAAACCACCCTTAGAGTTAAAATATTGCCAAAAGATTTCTTAGTGCGCCTCTAAAGGGCCAACTGAACATACCTACCAAATTTGAACGTTTTTGGTCCGGTAGATTTTTAGTTCTGCAAGTGAGTGAGTCAGTCAGTCAGTGAGTGCCATTTCGCTTTTATATATATAGATTGGAATATTGATTTAGTGAAATATATATTTATTTACTCATTAATACAATATTGAAAATAATAATAATAAATATATGACTAGAAACAGATAGAGGTACGGAAGAAATGCTGCATTTTCTAATAAAATATTACATTGTCTTGTAAATAATTTTCTTATTCTGGGCCCCAAAACTGATAGCATCTATTTTAACAAATTTATTTTTCACTGGAAGATTTTTATTTGAAGGTTATTAGGTTATCCCTATTAAGAAACTCTATAAAGTCACTTGAAACATTATCCTGAACTTAGATATCAAGGGCTAAACCACACGAAGCGTTTTTCAGAGTGTCGGCAGGGCAAGAAGCTCTCCGATTGGCTGATTATCAGCTGATTCCCAAACGCCTACCCTATTGGAGAGCTTCCAGCCCTGACGACTTCTCTGAAAAACAATTCCTATGACTAGGCACTTAGGATGTGCAACTGGGTTTTGAATTTTCAACTGGTGATATTTTTGAACTTGAGTTTTTCGATTTTGATATTATCAAGTTAGAAAAATAAAAAAAGGTTTCGGGCAACTTGTTTTTTTGAGATATGAGAGTCCAAGTAAAATTTTTTGAAACAGGTCATTTCCAATCCGATGAGAGATAAATTGATAAAATTTTGAGGATACATTCTACATGATATTATTATTTTTGTTATTCATGGCGCTTAGTTGCGTATATGTGAGCTTCATTGAAACTCACACAACATGCCACCTGTCAATTACATATATGTTACATACAAGATTGGTTTTATTTAATACATTTTCCAATATATTAATTTTCTTAAAACCTATACGTCTAAACTACCAGACAAGGACCTCGTTACCTCTTCAACACTATAGGGACAACTCTTTGATAGTAAATCACTTATTTTATTTTTGAATACTTTCAAATTAGTCTCCGTTTTCAAATCGTTTTTCAAAGAGTTATATATTTTTATGCCTGAAAATAAGGCTCCCTTCTCATAGGCGGTAAGTCTGTGCTTGTGCAAATAAAGATTGTTGTTACGCTGAGGAAACCTGTGAATGGGATGGTTGTCAGCAATTATCTCACTATTTTTTTTCATGTACATTAAAATGTCAACCATATATAAAGCCGGAAGGGTTAAAAGGTTGAGTATGCGAAATATGGGCGTGCAAGAGTCTCTCCTCCCAGAGTGAGTTAAATTCCTAATCACTCTTTTTTGGATTCAAAAAATGTTTAATGATATGGTTGACAAAAAATGATTTGGCAACAGTGCGGAGCTAGAAAAGGCTAGAACTATCTACTTTGTCTAATGACAAATAAGGACAGAAACCCAATGTTAATCAGGTGCTGACTATATAAAATGTGTCACTATAGAAAAGCGTGAGAATACATTCATCATTTTATTCTCTTTTTTCTTTAGGGCTACTTTTAATATAAATAAAAATATAAATCTCAGTTCCCTTTTAAATTATTTTGCATGACATGTTTCGGCTACTAATGCCATTTTCAAGTTGAATGGCATTAGTAGCCTAAACATGTCGTGCAAAATAATTTAAAAGGGAACTGAGATTTATATTTTTATTTATATTCATCATTAAAATAAAAATGATGAATATAAATTTTACAAAACAAACTAAAATCAGAAAATTAATTTACAAATTCATCCAACTCAGGCAGCTACTATCAACAGACATGATGAAAAATGTTTATTATGCAATAATCGAGTCCATAGCAAGATTTATTTTGGCCTGGGGAGCTACAAATTTTCTGTCACATCGATCCTATCTTCAATGTTCAGAAGCTAATTTTGAGGATAATAGGACGCAAACATCCACTCTTCCCTTCAGTACTACTATACTCGGAGCTCAGCATAAGACAGATTCGTATTCACAGACTTTTATCATTCACCAAGAAGAACCCACAATTTTTCATCAATTTGAATCACCCGCAAGGAACACGCAGAAGGGACATGGACTTGGCAATTCCCAGGATGACAACATCAGCTGCTCAGAGGTCAGCCACATATTTAGGACCAAAAATTTTCAATAAACTGCCAATAGCTATTAGAGAAACAGTTCCAATCAATTAATTCAAATCAAAAACAAAAAAGTGGCTCCTGGATAATAGAATCAATCGTGGAGAACAATTGGTTCTATGAAAAAAAATCCATACTGTTTCATTTTTATTTTCTTCATTTAAATGATTTTTCCCATAATAAATGTTTTATATGTTAAATTTATCTAAAATTTCTTCATCATGAGGTTATCAATTTTATGTTTTAAATATTTGTGTATATAAATGTGATTTTCATGAACTAATGGCTCGCAAGATGTATCTTGATTAGAATTTTTAACTTTTGGCATAAAATCTTAAACAATAGCAAAATTAGTGGCATCCCGACACATATTCATATATTATAGTGGGGAGAATTTTCTTAGATCAGCAAATAATCAACCAATTATATTAATACTTTGTAAATAATTGTAGTTTATATGCTTTTTGTAATCATGTCTATATTTTGAATAAACTCCTCTGGTCGTGTTGTACCCTCGACCAGAGAAATTATTATTGTTATTGTTGACCAAAAACCATTCAAAAACAGTGCGTAGTTAGAGACGGATAGAGCTACCTGCTTTATTTAATGGGAAAAAGGATAGCAAACCAATGTTAATCAGGTTCTGAACTTTATAAAGTGAATGTGACTATAGAAAGGCTTTACCTGTCAGGCCAATCGACCGATTTCTGATCACAGAGCTTCATGTAGAGGAGAGAGGGCAGTACGAATGTGGTGAGCGTGATAGTGGATCCTCCCACCAGCGCTAGGATCATCCCGAACTTGGGAATGGTTTCTCCAACCACAATCATCGCCACAACCATGAGAGTCCTGATGATGCAGCGCTTCCAACAGAATGCTGTCAACAGTCATTGCAATATTTGGATAATGATTGAGAATAAATTAATGAATAATATCAATTATTAAATATTCATCTTGATAATTATTAGTTATTGGATGGAGATGGCAATAATTAGGCCTACTTCATTTATTTCAATTTACTAAGATTCAAGATTCAAGATTTCTTTATTGCGAAAAACATTTACATACAAATGCATAGCATCGTCATAATAAATTTAACATGGTAAATAAAAAGTATTTACATTCATAGAAATAAAAATTCAAACACAAGCATACAAACAGCAAACAAAAATACCCTCAAATTAAAAACTCCTCTTTTCTATACGGGCATTTTTCTATTAATAGTATATTTCGCACCTAGGGCCGAAAATGAGACTTTTCTGGCTCGAAATAGGTTTTCAAGTCCGAGGCCGTAGGCCGAGGACTAGAAAAGATTGAGAGCCAGAAACACATTTTTGCCCATGGTGAGAACGTTATTTTTCGCCACACAGAAAAATAAACAATATAAATATGAGAATAATTTATTGTTTATTAGGCACTTCCGAAAGCAAAGGAAGGTCATAGCTCTAGCAAATCTGAGGTAATCTGAATATCAGGAAATTGTCGAAGTATTTTTATTTTTTAATCCGATTTGTCTAAATAACCTAAAAGATTATGTTCAATTATGTAAGGTTGAGTTTATACTTTTTATTCTTCCAATTGACAATAAGATGATTTTATTATAAATGTTTTGATTCTTGAATAATAAACACAAATAATGAAACATTTTTTGATCAGCTGTTTTAGCACTGAAATTTGGCCAATCTGAATGTCAACGTCAACAATGCTTGTTGTCGTTGACTTCGGAAGTTTAGGTTAGAAGTTCTATCCTAATCTGAAAATCGAATTTGAATAATTTATAATATATAAATCTATTCATCCAAATAAAATGATATTATCTTATTGCAGAATACTTATTCAACTCTAGAAGCATAAACTGATTCCATTTCATGAACCATTTTGTAAACACGTTCACATCAAATCAGAATCAGCTGACTTCAAGGTTATTTTACAGCCCTAGGGCCGTTAAACTTTTACCGGCCTGGTCAGAAAACAGTCATTTTCGGCCTCCATATGACGCACGAAAACCAGCTCATTACATCCAAGTGGGGCGAAAAATATTTTTCATGGTTCTCTTAAATTTACCCACTTCTAGCTCCTTCAAATGTGCAGGAAGCTTATTATAAGCTCTTATACCAAACTCCTTAAAGCAGTTCAATGTATTTGCATAATTGCACTGGTTCACTCTAAGAGATTCAGAATTTCTTGTGTAATGGTTGTGAACGTTGCTATTTACAGAAATACTTGCTAAATTAATTTTCACATACATAAGACATTCAAGAATGTAAATAGCTGGTACTGTCAAAATGTTGAATTTTCTAAATAAATCCACACAATTAAAACGACTATTCACATTAGCAATGACCCTTACTGCTCGTTTCTGTAACACAAATAGTTTCTTTACATTCGTATCATCACCCCAGGCAACAACACCATAATACAAATGAGAATGAAGATAAGCAAAATACACTGAAATTAAAACACTCTTATCAACAATGAACTTCAATCTATTCAATATAAAAATTCCCTTTGATAGTTTGCCACATAATATTTTGATGTGTAGGTCCCATTTTAAATTGCTTTGAACTTTGCATTGTCAGGTTGTAATCTAAATTTAAATTCCAAAAGTTGAGTTTTGTCCTTATTAAGACACAATGAATTAGAGTATGAATTTTAAATTTATAGACTCTGTATCAAATAGCTTATCACCTAACCTTACCCTTAGACCAGTTATAGAATAGACACGCTGGGAAGTCTAGCCTCTGAAGCCAACATCTACTGCCATATCACTATATCGTGACGTCAGCATCGGATAGAAAACTTTTCTGCAGAGTTTGTTTACATTGTTTTCTATCCGATGCTGACGTCACGATATAGTGTAAGTGATATGGCAGTAGATGTTGGCTTCATCGACTTTCAGTATGAATATACAATGGGCCGTGTCTATTCCATAACTGGTCTAAGACCTTACCTCCTAACCTAACCTAACTAACTTATAACAAGACATGAACCATAAGCTGTCTGTCGGAACAGGCAATGGTCTATATAAATAGAAATATAAATCTGAGAACCCTTTTAAAATTATTTTGTTTTTTTTTTTAAAGGGTACAGTACTTTGATTTATATTTATATTCAAAAGTAGCCCTAAAGAAAAAACGACAATAGTCTATATCCTTGCACGCAAGATGATGATGATGATGATTAATTAATCTATATAATGTTTTATATAAAATCGAAACGGCATTGATTAATTCACTTACCTACGAAAAACTACTACAACAGAACTCTACAAACATACTGGACCAAATATGTTCAAATTCTTCAGTTCTAGAGGACCGCTAAGAACTAGTTTGAAAAATGTCTCAAAGATACGCCCAAAATCTACGTATTTCCATCGTTTTTCAACTTTTTCGAGAGCGAATGAACATTTTAAAATTTTGGTACATTAGTTCAGTTAGAGTTAGGAAAATTCGTCTTTAAAAGGATGAATTTGGCATAACGTCCAAGGAACGCTCAGATAGGCTTCCTACGCTTTTTCAAGAACTAATTTACAGAAAATGTTAAAATTTGGCACAGAAGTTAGGGTCTACAAATTAATTAGATCTCAATATAAATTCACAATTACGCCCAGAATAGGCGATTTCAAGCATTATTCCAGAGTTTTCTCAGCCTTTTGAAAGCAAATGAACAGAAAATTAATCTTATTTGGATGTTAAAATTTGGCACAGAAGTTCAGTTAGGGTCTACAAATTGGATCTCAATATAAATTCACAATTACGCCCAGAATAGGCGATTTCAAGCATTATTCCAGAGTTTTCTCAGCCTTTTGAAAGCAAATGAACAGAAAATTAATCTTATTTGGAGAGGCATTCAAAAGTTCTCCAAAAATCGGTGTTTTTCTGATTTTTTACTGTCAACTAGTGATTGAATCAAGCCTATAAGTCTATATTGACTTTCTGACGGAAGAAAGCAAGCTCAAATGAAAAATGCAGGCGAGCGAAGCAAACCTGCTGGTCTATTTCTGGATGACATCATAATTCCTACTGATCTTATTATACCTGGATGGTGTTATTCCCGGTTTGACGGATAAGGCGAGCAAACCGAACTGGCCGGATAGTATAAATAATTATAACTTTAGTTAATTAATTTATTTTTCCTCCACCTACTGTCTAAAGTAATTACTTTACTCCCTGAAACATGATACTAAAGTGTCACTTTTTCGCTCTCGGTAGTAAAAAACAGAAAAACTCCCTAGGGAGGAAAAGTGATTCCATTTAAATAACATGGGAAGCATCTCTATTTTAAAAACTTACATTGTAATAGGTTAGAAAGTCTAAGCTCAGATGAGAAAGCATATAAAGAGGTGTCTGTCATTGAGTCAACTGAATTCAATACCACAACCAGAAATTTGATCAACTCATGAAATATATGTTTGTATGACATTATATTCTTAATATTAGTAGATGATAAAAATTTATACAATTTTTAAAATATTTTATTCTATTCAAAATACCAGCCAACAAATATTTTTGATCTGCAATTCAAATCTTAGCCGCGTGATGGAGTCAGCCATTTTTTGTAGACACCCAGCTGATATAATTGTTACAACTTTGGCCGATAGATAGCGCAATCGGCAGTGCCAATCAGACGACCGGTTTTTAGGTTTTAGATTTTAGGTTATGTTGTTAGGAAACATTGTCACCAACACGTAAGTTATTAAAATGATTTTATTTGCAGTTTCTATAAAAAAATGTAGATGGAGGAAAAATGTTGTGTACATCACGAGCGAAAAATACTTTTTCTCCCTCAGGAAAATTGCTGCCCTCGGCTTCGCCTCAGGCTTCAAACTTTTTCCCACAGGGAGAAAAAGTCGTACTTTTCACTCTAGATATACAAATAACTATTTTTTTCACAAGAAAGCACTGAATGGGAGAGAAAAACTAAGTATACTCCTTGTACTATTTCTCTCCCAAATTTAGATTACATATTAAAAGTCCAAAATGAGGTTATGATTCCACTTTTCTGAAATTTAGTCCTTTTTCACTCAAAAACAACAGAAACCTACTGATAAATTGTGTCAGTTTACAACGAAAAATTTCATATAAACTGAGTGTGAAGAGGAGGAGGAGGAGGAGGAGGAGGAGGAGGAGTAGTATAAGGTGAAGGACGAACAACCTTCTTTGGCATGTTTCTACAAGCAGCTGGCTGGCACTGTGGTGGAAAAATAATGGTAAAGGTGATATTCTCGGATGGTCGAAATATACGAGCCGAAATATACAAAACCATTAAACAAACGTAGTTTTCTCAGAGACTTGTTTGACTTACAATGAGGAATGTCGAAGATCTCCTCGATCTCCTGCGATACGGGGTTGACGACAATGAAGAAGGCCAACAGGAGATGCATCGCCATTAGGATGTTGGCCACCAACTCGAAGGGGCCACGTTGCAACGACAGCAGGATATTAGAGTTGACCGCGTCGCCGTACACAAAGTAGCCGCCGAACGACACCGGCAGGTACAGCAGGAAGATCACTGCAACACAATCATATCAAACTATTATTTCTAGAATAACAGAGATTACGATTAGATTCACTTTCAACTGTCAGCATTGATTAGATGGGAAGCATTGGTGTTACTTATGAGGCATGCTGACTGAAGAGAACGTTTACGTTATGTTTGTATACATTATTTGTTTGTCTTTTTTCTTTAGGGCTACTTTTAAAATGAATAAAAATATAAATCTGTGTACCGTTTTGAATTATTACGTCACGACATGTTTCGGCTACTGTACTAAAGTCTTGAAATAGTTATTTGTGCAACTAGTGCGCAAAGTGACAGTTTGCTGCACCGAAAGATACGTTTACGCCCGAGCCGTAGGCGAGGGCGGAATGGTTTGTTGAGTGCAGCAGAGGAACTTTGCGCACGTATTTCACATTAAGTTTTTCCTACAGTTACCATTGAATATGAAAAGTGGGTAATTATGGGTAAAATTGCCTGAAATGCATCAAATGTTTTTCTGTGTAATTTTATTATTGATAAAAACCTTAATTTATTGTCAAATTGAATAAAAATGTTGTCCTTGGTTATAATATCTACTTAATAATTTGCTCGTTATGCTTCGTTGCACGTCTGCTCACTATAGCAGCCCAGTCACTGTTACCAACTTCATTTTGATTTTGCTGCACTGTTGCTCCATATAACCTACTAAGTATTTTGCGTTGCCATGTTGCAAATCTGGAGTGCAGAAAAATTTTTCCCGCAATAGAGCGGAAAAGTGATTCTTTGCGTTCTGTAATCAGTGCAGCAATGGCCACTTTTCAACGTAACTGTAGGAAAATGGCATTAGTAGCCGAAGCGTGGCATTAGTAGTGCAAAACCGTCGACTTGAATCTTAGACCTCACTTCGCTCGGTCAATTGATGAAAATATAAATCTGAGTACACTTTTGAATTATTACGTCACGACATGTTTCGGCTACTAATGCCAATTTCAAGACATTAGTACAGTAGCCGAAACATGTCGTGACGTAATAATTCAAAACGGTACACAGATTTATATTTTTATTTATTGACCGAGCGAAGTGAGGTCTAAGATTCAAGTCGACGGTTTTGCACTTCTCTTTATGTTTATATGTTCCGCATTTACGGCGAAACGCAGCAATAGATTTTCATGAAATTTGACAGGTATGTTCCTTTTTGAATTTCGCGTCGACGTATATATAAGGTTTTTTGAAATTTTGCATTTAAAGGATAATAGAAAAGGAGAAGGAGTCTCCTTCGAACGCCAATATTACCGTAAAAATCAGACTGTAGAATTATTCATCATAAATCAGCTGTCTAGTGGACTATAATACTACCCGTTCCAAAAAATCGAACATTCTTGAAAATGTATCATCTGTCCATAAGCTGATTCATTTGGAGTTATATTGATAGAAAACATCTTTTTACATTTTTATTTTCGAATCTGATGATTAAAATTGAACAAATATTATTGTAAATAAATTCATTTCTAAAATCATGAAAAGTGAGAAATGAAGATTGTAGGAAATCAGCATTATGGTAGTTTATTTTGTTACTTTCAACACACCGATTTTTCGCCGACACGAATGTGAGAACACAGTATGCTCTCTGATGGACTGATTGAGTTGGCGTATTGACGGCAGCCAGACCTGATAACAGCGCTCACACTCACATTCCGGGACGACACGTCACGGTACGATAGGACAGAAAGCTCTATGTTTATTTAGGATTTTTTCTAGACATTTTTAATTGATAAATTATTTATCAATTTTTGAGTAAACATAACAACAGGTCAATGTAGCTTACAGAGTGCGAGGGGTCTACTATTCACAGAACTACTACTATTATTTGTTCGTATACATTACAGTTTGTATACATTATAGTATACAGAAGCGGCGCATAGTATAGACGTCCAATATTATTGTACATTAAGTAGCACCTACTAAAACAACAGGCCACACACCTGTAGTGAACAGCTGTGGCCACCTCAGTGTATATTCGTGTCTAATACAGTGTTGTAGCCTGTTGTTATAAGTAGGTACTACTCGTATATTGTACGTTAAGATTGCACGTCTACGGGCACTAGCTCCGTAAACAAAGCAGTAGTGCATTCGTGTGACGTCAGCGACTGAAAATGTGCAGTGCGGTCCCGGAAGCTGCGGTGTAAAGTCGTATCGAGTAGCTCGTGCCGTTCCTTGTGTCTTGTGCTGCCGTGTCGTCGTATGTCGTGCCATAATATATGCTGTAAAATATCCACATCAGCCAGTGCATGCAGTTGGGCTGATAGAAACGCGCGCGCGTAGGCGAATCATTATTAACAGTGGTGAGTAAAACAATCACATTTATCATTGTCATTAATTGCCAGTTTCAAATTATATTCCCCGACCTAATATACTTTTATCCATTACCATCCTGAATACCATCAAGTTTCATAATTAGATTTTTCAATATTTTAAAGATAAACCCTATTCCGCACATCATAACCCTCCTTTAAAAAGTTTGCAAATTATTAAATTTGATAAAATTAAAAATCCGTTACACATGGCTCACGAACAGTGACCAATAATAAAATCCATTACAGTAGTAATAATAATAAGCTTATTATTTATTATAATTAAGAATTGTAAGAATATTGCAATAATGTAACAACGTAATGTAATAAGATAATGTAAGAATTTTGTATTGACTGTATTTCATTATGGACTAATTTCACAGCATCTTTGATATAAACCGACAACTCACGAGCTCATCTGTGGCCAACACCTGGAGGACCTACACAATATAAAGAGATACTTGATGAATTCATTAATTCCCAATATATTGTCTTTTCGACTAATACAGTGTTAAAAAGTTCAAGGACTCAACAGGCTTAAAGCCCAGATGGTCGAACAGCAAGTTCTGGGCTTTAAGCCTGTTGTTCCTTCCCCAATCATTCATAGTTGAGAATGACATTGTAGCCAATGTATCAATGTATAAATGTATGTATGCATGTATGTATGTATAACAGGCACAGGCCCTTCGTGTATCGATAGTGCCCCTAGCCATTCTGTTGAGCTGAGCTTTACAAATGGTCAAGTGCTAAAGACTCACACTTGGCAATACTGTACCACTTTTACACTAGTAGTTCTGTGAACAGTAGACCTCACGCAGTATTCTCATCCACAAGTACCTGATTGAAACTATCTACCTTATGGAAATACAGCAATAGACTGGCTTTTCCACACATCTGTGTAATCACTACTTGTCAGCTGATTTATGATGAATAATTCTATAGTCTGATTTTTACTCTAATATTGGCGTATGAAGGAGGCTCCTTTTTCCTTCTATATTATCCTTGAAATGCGAAATTTCAAAAAACCTTGTATATACGTCGACGCGCAATTAAAAAAGGAACATACCTGTCAAATTTCATGAAAATCTATAACCGCGTTTCGCCGTAATTGCGCAACATATAAACATTTAAACATTCAAACATTTAAACATTTAAAGAAATGCCAAACCGTCGACTTGAATCTTAGACCTCACTTCGCTCGGTCAACTAGAATTTTCAGATCTGTGGAATGTGCATGGGTAGTAGGTACTTATTTTTGAGTTCAAATCGTGATGGGCCAGCAGTTTTCAGTTTGAATAAATTCAAAAATTGGATATACACTTCATCAAAATCTCAATTTATTAAGAATCAGCCGGGGTAGGAAACTTCAGTTTTTCAGTTCTGTTGCTTTCTGGAAGTCCAGTGAATATAGTATTATACAGGGTGATTCTTAATTATGGTAAAATAATTTAATACGTGATAGTAGAGGTAAAAATAAGAAAAAAAGTTCTTATAAACATATATCCATAAACGCTTCATTAGCGAGCTATACAGGGTGAAAGATTTTTCCCGGAATTCAGTTCCTCTGGTGAAATACACCGATGCTGAATTGTTTGGGGACTAGTTTTTGAAAAACTTATGCTGGATTCATATGGAAAAATATCTGAAAAATTGAATAAAACTAGTCTGAAAGCTGTAGTGTGAGTAGTTTTTGAGAAAGAAGTTGAATTATGCAAAAAATTGCATACGTTTGATGCCTTCTACGTTTGATGCCCAATAACTTTCTTTAATGACCAGTAAACAAATAATTTTTCGCAATAGAAATTGTAGAGAATTCAATTCTGAAAAGAATGATGTAAGCTATGTAAACTAAATTTAAATAAAAGTTGGATAAAATGTATACTTATGTAGTACATTACACCACAAAAATTTGCTGTTTTATGAGGAGAGAACTAATAACTCATAGGTTGTAGCTGATTGCACATAAAATATTTTTTTTTATATGAAAGTAGCATATCTAAATGACATTAAACTTATACCAAAAGACTAGTAGATTATGCCATTAAGCCTGGGAGGAAGCTCGAACATGATAGTAGATGATCTCCTATGATTCCTTCCCAAATGTTTACTGAAAACTGATGTTGTGGAAGATTAGGATTGATGGCATGAGGATTCTCAGTTGCCCAAATATGTTGGTTGTGGACGTTAACGATAGCTGTTCTTGTAAAGTGTGCCTCGTTGGTAAATAAAACTGTTGTTAAAAAGTGTGGGTAAACAAGTTTTACTAAAAACCATCGGCAAAAACCAGTGGCAATAGAGTATGAACTTTCTGGAGGTGGTATGGATGTAATTGTTGCTCTTTTAGTATCCTCCAAATAATAGATAGATTGACATTAAACTGCACTGACAATTCTCTTGTGCTCTTCTCTGGATGTTCATAAATTTCATTAAAAACTTGTTCTTCTAACTCAACAGTCATAGTAGATCGGGGTCTGCCTGCATAAATGTGCTCTTTGGATATCAAAGAATCTGTTTCAGACAGACGTTGATGAATAGTGGCAAAAAACCTTGAACTTGGACATACTCGGTTAGGAAAGTTCTCTTGATACAATCGTCTTGCTTCAGTACTATTACAGTAGTGTCCCATTCCATACATTAATTGCATGTCAGCTAATTCGTAGTATGAATAATGTCTAAAATTACATGCCATTTTTTAAAAAGTTAACACTTAACACAAAAGCAAAGTGAAATGGTTACAAATAACTGGATAATAGATTAAACAAATAACACAGCGCGGCTACAGTAGGCTTAACTTACAGTTTGTTTTTTTGTTCAACAGTGAGCTAGAACATTTCTGAAAATAATTTTCAGCTGATAATATTTCCTTACTTAAAACAAAATAAATAAGCTGTTTTGGAACAGCTGTTATTAAAATCCATGTTCTATTTGCAATCAGATACAACCTATGAGTTATTAGTTCTCTCCTCATAAAACAGCAAATTTTTGTGGTGTAATGTACTACATAATAATACATTTTATCCAACTTTTATTTAAATTTAGTTTACATAGTTTAGTTTACAAAAATTATTTGTTTACTGGTCATTAAAGAAAGTTATTGGGCATCAAACGTAGAAGTCTGTGTTTTTCTACTTAGATTTTTTGCATATTTCAACTTTTTTCTCAAAAACTACTCACACTACAGCTTTCAGACTAGTTTTATTCAATTTTTCAGATATTTTTCCATATGAATCCAGCATAAGTTTTTCAAAAACTAGTCGCCAAACAATTCAGCATCGGTGTATTTCACCAGAGGAACTGAATTCCGGGCGAAATCTTTCACCCTGTATAGCTCGCTAATGAAGCGTTTATGGATATCTGTTTATAAGAACTTTTTTTCTTATTTTTACCTCTACTATCACGTATTAAATTATTATTTTACCATAATTATGAATCACCCTGTATATTAAATTCTTGTTAATACCATCTTATTGAACTTTAAAAGAAAAAAAATCAACTTCTAGCCTTTCCCTAACTTTCAGTCTCTAACTACCTTCTCCATAACTCAGTACCATTATGACCCATTCTCCCTAGGGCCCATATTATACGAGCGCAACAGAGCTGGCAACAGAACAAAGCGAGAAAGAGATAGCGCTATGTGCTTTGTTGAATGAAAGACAAGGATAGTAATACCATTGCTAGTCAAACACTGGAAAGAGTACCCTACACATTGGGTGAATGCTGTGAAGCTATCAGGGGATAGAGCCAACTCCAACATATAGAATAAGACTACAACTTGACGTGTTGCATGCTGCAGGAGCCCTGCTCACTTAAGCGGCTAAACTCAACAAATTAATTATAATAATACTGCCATTATAACGTGGACATTAAAAAACATTGAAAAACATCGAAAAAACATTGAACTCAGTGAACATCTATAGAGCTCAGATCATGATGGGCCATCAATAGCAGTGTTCTCAAGAATGTTATTCACCAGCAAATCCGATAGCGACACTCTTGGGGAACTTTTCACGGTGCGTCATGTCGTTCTGGATGGTGGGGAAGGTGGAGGCGCCGCCGTAGGCGAACAGGATGACGCCGAACGCCAGGAAGAACTCCTTGAAGGTGTGCGGCGCATGCTGAGGTGGATGCTTCAGCTCCAGGCCCTCGGTCGCGATCTGCGCGATTATCAGGAAACACGAGAGAATCGTCGTTAGCAGGGCACCGATTCCTGCGAAACTGCAATCACAAAAACGTTAATTAGGCTATTCATCACATATGAAAAACAGGTTGGAAATAGTTATTTGTGCAACTAGTGCGCAAAGTGACAGTTTGCTGCACCGAAAGAAACGCGGAATGGTTTTTTGAGTGCAGCAGAGGAACTTTGCGCACGTATTTCACATTAAGTTTTTCCTACAGTTACCATTGAATATGAAAAGTGGGTAATTATGGGTAAAATTGCCTGAAATGCATCAAATGTTTTTCTGTGTAATTTTATTATTGATAAAAACCTTAATTTATTGTCAAATTGAATAAAAATGTTGTCGTTGGTTATAATATCTAATACTAATAATTAGCGCGTTGTGCTTCGTTGCACCTCTGCTCATTATAGCAGCCACAGCAGTCACTGTTACCAACTTCATTTTGATTTTGCTGCACTGTTGCTCCATATAACCTACTAAGCATTTTGCGTTGCCATGTTGCAAATCTGGAGTGCAGAAAAATTTTTCCCGCACAAGAGCGGAAAAGTGATTCTTTGCGTTCTGTAATCAGTGCAGCAATGGCCACTTTTCAACGTAACTGTAGGAAAATTATTATTTATTATTATTAGGGGTATTCACAATGTTGGAGTTAGCTGGCTAAGTCGCTCTATTCGCTAACTCCAGCTATTTGCTAAGAGTCTGTGTTAACTCAATGCTATAGTGGTACGTTAGAAAAAAATTAACAGACGATCGAGGTAGCAGATAGCGCAGGTTTGGGTTTGAGTCCGCTAACTCTAGCTTTCTCTGTTAAAACGGCAGCCAAATGTTTATAATCTTACTTTTTCAAACTAACTTACACAAATTATCCGCTTGGATCGTTACTGCAGTTAGCTAATAGCAGATGGTTTTTTTTCAAATCAAATCAAATTTATTTTCCATTTTCAAGACAAAAATACAATTGAATGATAACATACTATTATGCAATATTGTATACAAAATAATACACTTAATACAATACAGGTAAAAAAACCTGCTAAGGCATAAGCCTGAGCGCAGGTAAGTTGCAAATAAACTTATCTAGTGAATCTTAATAATAGGAATATTTTATTATTTGTAATTATGATAAAGCTCAATGAAGATAATGGAAAAGAATGCTCAAAAAAGAGAAATATCCTGTTGAAATATACTGTTTAGATGGGGCGTTCACAATACAGAGTTATCAAATAGTACTTCAGCTGGCTAAAACAACATTGTGAATACCCCTAATGAACGAAAATCCAAATTAAATGCTGTAATTGGAATAATTGCAATATATCAGTAATTTCCATCTGTAGGTTGGAAAATCTTCAATATAAAGAGAAAATAGACGACCTCAAATTAAAAGGACCGGTTGAATATACTTCTATTGAATTTAATAAATTATATCAACTGGAGAACAAGTTGGGAAATCTTGAATATAGAGAGAAAACAGACAATTTCAAAGTAAAAGGGCCGATCTATTGAATTCAATCACATGAACACTGATTAATGATCTACATCAAATTGTTGTTCTCTTTGTCATTGTTTTGTTGGATGAGATCATTTAGTCCCGGTTGAATTTGATAGACATACGTGCAACCATAATGAGGTCCACGTTATAATGGCAGTGGAGAAAGATATGAAAAAACGTTGCCGATCATAGTCTTGTCAATGCCTTCTGTATACGGTAGCTCATACAGGTTTATTGATGTAATATTAACTGTTCATTCTCGTTGGAAATAATCAATTTTATTAAGCAAAAAAAATATTTTCTCAATAATTTCATAATGAATTTTAATAATTAAAATGGAATATTTTGTTAATTAATTATCAATTCGACATTGTTGAAAGACGATCTGGCAACAGAGCAAAGCGAGAAAGAGATGGCGCTATCCGCTTTGTTGAATGATAGACAAGAACACCAATACCATTGCTAATCACACACTGCCATTATAACGTGCACCTCACTAAAGAAGCAAAAACTTTAATGATACAATATGTAAAATGATGTAGCCTCAATTACGTTTGATTTCAAAATCGGATTCAAACAGCAGGGGTGCCCATCTCTCTCAAGCCCAAGGACGCCCCCTCCCAGAATTGGTGCCCAGGACGCACCCCCCAGTCAGCGTCCAAGCTCACCCCCAGTGGTATGGATACCACTGCATACAGTAATTTAACAGTGAAGTATCTCATTTGACAACATGAAATGCAGATATAATTTATGCAAAACGTGTCATAAGATAGATTGTACCATGATGACTAGGCCACACTCTTGCCAAGTCGCTTGCCGCAAGCACGCTTGTTTGATGAGCGTGGGTGGGATATATTTGTGGATACTCGGCTCATCACTTGCCTTGGGTTGTTTAACTGTCGCTCGTATCTTCTCGGCAAAAATCAAAGCGGAGGCGAGCGGTGGCATAGTAGACATCCACACTCTCATGCTCGTCATCATTTGTACGTAATTGGCGAGAGTATGGCGCCGTCAAGAAATTTGTGAAAAATCATCAGATTCTTTCCAGTTATTTCGGAAACCAATTTCTTATTATGAATAAAACATTTGTAAGAAAAATCAAAGGACAAATTTGAAAATAACTACTGTATGACTTATACTGTATAACTTCACTGTTCAGTTCTGTGAACATCGCTTAACCAAGACCCCCCCCCCCCTCCAGCAACAGCAAGACAATAACAATATGTGATCAGAGATTGACTAAAATGACCCTCCTGAAAATAAATGGATGAATTACTCATACCGTCACTTCACTCCTGAATACTCAACTCTCCGCCTTAAAAAGAGTATTTCCATTTTCATTCCATTCCAATCACTGAATTATTTTTTATTATATTAGCAGATAACCCGTGCTCCGCAAGGGTCCATTTTAAAACTTGACAAACTGAAAACTTGACGTAATGGAATCTTGAAGAATTGAAAATAGGTCTATAACCATCCTCGGTTAATTGAAAATCTATAATGCAAAATTTCAAGTTAATCAGTCCAGTAGTTTAGACGTAATGATGCGTAAAACATAATTTTTCAATCCCGTACGTGTATAAGCCAGTTCTTTTCATATCCGTCTAGCCAGGGGAGCCCCCTGGACCCCCGACTGCATCGTTCAAAAATTAGATCAGCGGGCTCGCTTCGCTCGCCTGGATTTTTCATTTGAGCATGCTTCATTCCGTCAGTAAGTCGAAGTACTGAGAAAACGCAGAAAAGCTGAGAATAACGCCGATTTAGGGAGTATCTTTGATGAAATGTTAAATTCACCTCATAACAAAATTGTTAGACCCTAGCTCAACCTCTGTACCAGATTTGAACATTTTCTGTTCGCTAATTTTGAGCGTATCTTTGGCGTTATTTCAAATTCCTTCGAACACAACATTATTACACCCCAGCTGAGCTTCTGTACTAAATTTGAACAATATTTCTGATCATTTGTTCTCGAAAAATCTGAAAAAAGAAAGAAAAAAACGCAGATTTTTGGCGTATCTTTGGCGTTATTTCAAATTCCTTCTAACAAAACATTATTACACCCTAGCTTTGCTACTGTACTAAATTTGAACAATTTCTGTTCATTTGTTCTCGATAAAGCTGAGAAAACGCTGGAAAAACGCAGATTTTGGGCGTATCTTTGGAATTTTTTTTCCAAATCCGTTCTTAGTGCGCCTCTAAAGGGCCAACTGAACATACCTACCAAATTTGAACGTTTTTGGTCCGGTAGATTTTTAGTTCTGCGAGTGAGTGAGTCAGTAAGTCAGTCAGTCAGTGAGTGCTATTTCGCTTTTATATATAAAGAGTAGATTATTGTATTTCATTATTATACGTATATAGTATGAATAAATATGAATAAATGACGATGATTACCTGAAATCCTTAGGCGATCCGAGCCACATGACAGGTATGGTTAGGACGGCGAATATGAGGAACCACATGCAGTAGCCTATCTCGGGCACAATCGTCCTCAACAGCTCCTGGAAGATTTGCGCAGCCAGCAGCAGGTACACAACACCCGCCCCGAACAGCGTCACTTGGATGCAGCCAGAAACTAGTAGACTGCAACAAAAGTCAATCAAATTTGCGTAAATAATATCATAAGCGTTTAAAAATATGAAAAATAAATTTGCGTTTAATAATATGATACATTTAATTTTTAATTTGTGTACCTTTCCTTCAATTTGAGATTTTGGGGTTTACAAGTTTGTGTTTCTTCAATGGTTCCTAATTTTCTTAAATAACTCAATAATATCGGGAGACCGAGCTTTGCTCTGGAGTGTAAAAGCATAGAACATTTGTGACAGAAGATTGAGTTTATAGTTTATATTATTTATTTATTCATTTTCTCAGTCGTACAATTATTTTTTCCTACAGTTACCTTGAAAAGTGGCCATTCCTGCACTGATTACAGAACGCAAAGAATCACTTTTCCGCTCTAGTGCGGGAATAGTTATTTGTGCAACTAGTGTGCAAAGTGACAGTTTGCTGCACCGAAAGAAACGTTTACGGAATGATGGTTTCTTGAGTGCAGCAAACGAACTTTGCGCATGTATTTCACATTAAATTTTTCCTACAGTTACCATTGAATATGAGAAGTGGTTGATCAACTTAATTTTGATTTTGCTGCACTGGTGCTCCATAAAACCTACTAACTATTTTGCGTTGTCATGTTGCAAATCTGGAGTACGCAAAGTACATAAATTAAAAAGTATAATCAAAAGCCAAGACAAATTAGCCAATGTATATCAACACACGATCTTTGATCTCAAAACATTGATAATTCATATAGATTTTTCTTCATCCAATTTCAAGATTAAATTCCTACACATGACACAAACTCAAGGTTGGTTTTCACTCTTGAACTACATTTCACTTTCATTGAGATGCATTGTTAGTTTTGACATCACTTTTACTAGGAAACAAAGATCTTTTATGAGATAAATAATTGATGACCTTGAATCCGAGCCGTTCATTTCATAATGTGTTTCAATCTAAAGAGACTAGTGCTAAAATGTTAGACATGGCATCATAGTTTATGACAATTGATAATAGTTAATAATACGAAATGGTTATTTTATGAGAGATCAAACTACTTGTTATCATTGATTGTCATTTCATGTACAGTACATGACAATTTGTAAAGATAGAATCAGGAATTCGCATAAATCGTTTTTTGTTTAATAAAAATTCTGTGAAAACATTCAAAAGCAAATTCAACAAAAACTTAGAAGTCCTGTAATACAGGAAAAAGCTGCCCACACACAAGAAATGCATGATAATAATAATGTGATAAGTAAAATTTCATATTATCTTACTTGTGGGCAGCTTATTCATGTACTAGATGAATATTGTAGAATTTAATTGAATCTACGAAGATACGTTTTTCATGTATGCACTAATAAATCTGATTGGACACATGTGGGTTATAATTTTTTATGAACCACTGGTTCTTCATTTATGCACAGTATTATATACTAATAATCTGATTACTGGAAAACCAACTATAATCGGCTACATTACCCTATAGTGAGGTGCACGTTATAATGGCAGTGAAGAAAGATAGGAGAAAAACGTTGCTAATCCTCTGTGTTGTCAATGCCTTCAATAGACGGTAGCTGATACATGTTTATTGATGTAATATTAACGTTTAATTCTCGTTTAAAATAATCAATTAAATTTTATTAAGCAAGCAATTATTAAATGTTTGATTAATGTGTGTTATGTGGAATCTGTTGTGTTGAAATATGAAGGATGGTAGATATTAGATTAAACTTGACGTGTCATATACTGCGGGATTGTTGCTCCCTTAATGCAGTTTAATAATTGTGACGAACAAGAAAAGTAAAGTAAAGTGAAGTATAATTTGGAAGAAAAATAGCAAAAGGACTACCTTATTATTTTATCTTACCTTATAATTTATGTTATTAAATTAGTCTCATTTGCATTGTAATAATAAATAAAATAAATAAATAAAAATAGACTAGATTTGGAAGCTGTTTCCGAAAGTTCTGTATAAATTGAGGAATAGATCAAGAAATAATAGCCATTTAGAGAGGAATAAAGTGAAGATTTTAATTATTCAACTCAACAATTTAATAAGTAGTTATAATTTCAAGTAATATAGTTATTAGTGAATGATAGATGAGTATTTCACAATCGCCTATAAAGATTCAAATAGTGAAGTTATTAATGGATGAAAACCCAAATTATTGTTATCAATGATCAAACGTACATCGAAAACAAAACTGAATTCACTAGGTATAATTTTCATTTTTATGGTAAGAAGCCAGAATAGGATTCAATCAATTTCAATTACAGCAGATAAAAGAATTTTAAGTTCCTTCCAAATGTGCTTAGAATCAATCTGAAAGAAATAATAATGCTCATATCTTTTTAAAAAAATATGAATTCAGGGCTACTTTCTTGTATTTATAAAATAGAATTATAGTACCCTTCGAGATTAATAAAATAATAGTGGTGTGATCAACGAAAATAGTAGTTTATAATTTGTATTCTATTAATTTCAAAGGGTACTATAATTTTATTTTATAAATAATGCTCATCTTTATGCTTGGTAACTCTGATAATGAACATCTTAATAAGTACAGGTTTTAATATTCAGGTGGAACTGCATTTTCATGAGTACACTTATAACTTTTTAGGTGTTTATACCTTTGATTGTTATAGTATAGTAATACTTTTCTATATTATTTCATTGTGTTTTGTTTTATGTACATCAAATAACATTTTATTTGGTTTATTATTTCAGGCTTATTCACTCAACTGATAAGTTCTTATTCGAAGGATACAAAGTGCCAGTAACATCTTTCTTGAATTATTTTATTATAATATAATTGATTTCATTAATTTGTTCATTTAATTTTATGTACTTGATGTAAGATGGTACCATTAAAGTTAAAGTGAATTCATTTAAAAGTTTAGTTCTACTCCATGTTTTTTGTACAATTCTGTTATCACTAATTATTACAAACGATTCATTCAATACAGACTTAAGATGACGTCAACATTCTTGTAGCTTTATCTATTATTTCTTGAAACAAAAAGTCTGATTTGTATGCAATAGACCGTGGATTGTGAGAGACTGGATTTTGAATTATTTATATATTTCAATTAATACAATTACGATTTATGTATTTGATTTGAATTAAATTATAATTGACTCTCATTATAATATTATCATATTACAGGATATAAGTATTTCTATAATTTCATACAAATTTCTTCATCAAGTAAAAAATATAGTTGACTTTTTAATCCTCTTAAATGACACTACATGTTACTTCAATATTTTATTATTACTACATTTTATTTTATTTATTATTATTACTACAAAATTACTATAATATTGTAGACTGCACTAGTAAAATTGTTTATTGCAAATAACTTTCAAACTTTATGAAATTATGTTGTCGTAAAGCAATTATTTGAGCAGTGAGTAGGAAACGCTCATTGAATATTTTGAGAATAGAATCATCAATTATCATTAAAGTATAATAAAGAAATGTTAAAAAAAAGATCCAATAAACGTGCCTAACATATAAAACAAGCTCAAAATTCAATTCCGAAAGTAAAAATTGTACGGAAATCAACAGAAAAAATCTAAAATTTGGATTTTTGATTAGATATAATTAAATAAGAAAAAATAAAATAGAATTATATAAGAAATGTTAAAAAAAAGATCCAATAAACGTGCCTAACATATAAAACAAGCACACAATTCAATTCCGAAAGTAAAAATTGTACGGAAATCAACATAAATAATCTACAATTTAGATTCTTAATTTATTTCTATAATTAACAGGCCTTACTATAAGCCTTATATAAGTTGTCATTTTTATCTTCATCATCAATCATAATTAATCAAGATTATTCATGGAAAACCATGAATCAAATAATATAATAAAAATCCAAGACAAATTAGCCAATGTATATCAACACACGATCTTTGATCTCGAAACATTGATAATTCATATAGATTTTTCTTCATTCAATTTCAAGATTAAATTCCTACAGATGACACAAACTCAAGGTTGGTTTTCACTCTTGATCTACATTTCACTTTCATTGAGATGCATTGATAGTTTTGACATCACTTTTACTAGGAAACAAAGATCTTTTATGAGATAAATGATTAATGACCTTGAATCGGAGCCGTTCGTTTCATAATGTGTTTCAATCTCAAGAGAATAGTGCTAAAATGTTAGACATGGCATCATCATTTATGACAATTGACAATAGATGATAATACGAAATGGTTATTCTATGAGAGATTTCTCAAACTACCTACTTTTTATCATTGATTGTCATTACATGTACAGAACATGAAAATTTGTGAAGATATAATCAGGCATTCGCATAAAATCGTTTTTTTTTTTCAATAAAACTTCTGTGAAAACATTCAAAAGCAAATTCAACAAAAACTTAGAAGTCCTGTAATACAGGAAAAAGCTGCCCACACACAAGAAATGCATGATAATAATAATGTGATAAGTAAAATTTCATATTATCTTACTTGTGGGCAGCTTCTTCATGTACTAGATGAATATTGTAGAATTTTATTGAATCTATGAAGATACGTTTTTCATGTATGCACTAATAAATCTGATTGGACACATGTAGGTTATAATTTTTTATGAACCTCTGGTTCTTCATTTATGCACAGTATTATAATACTAATAATCTGATTACTGGAAAACCAACTACAATCGGCTACATTACCCTATAGTGAGGTCCACGTTATAATGACAGTGAAGAAAGATAAGAAAAAAACGTTCCTGATCATCTGTCTTGTCAATGCCTTCAATAGACGGTAGCTGATACAGGTTTATTGATGTAATATTAACGGTTCATTCTCATTTAAAATAATCAATTATATTTTATTAAGCAAGCAATTATATTTTTCAAAAATTTCATGATAAATTTTCATAATTGAGATGAAATATTTTGTTAACTAATGATTAATTCTACATTGTTGAAAGACGATCTGGCAACAGAGCAAAGCGAGAAAGAGATAGCGCTATCTATTTGTTGAATGATAGACAAGGATAGCAATACCATTGCTAATCAAACACTGCCATTGTAATGTGGACCTCACTATATGCACAAACAATTTTGCATTTAGGAAAAATATTTATATATATTTTTTGTTTCTAAGGGTGTTGCTCACATGAGGAGAAGGAGTGGAGAGGGAAATGGAAGAGGAGAAGAAGAAGGAATAGAAGGTAGGAGACGACGAGAAGTGAGGAGGAGGAGGAAGAGGAGAAGGAGAATGGAGAGCAGGAGGAGGATAGGAGGAGAAGGAGGATTACGATGAAGTAGGAGGAGAAGAAAAAACAAGAAGATAAGAGAGAAAACGAAGCTGAACTGAGAAGTAGGAGAATTTTTTTCCTACAGTTACCTTGAAAAGTGGCCATTCCTGCACTGATTACAGAACGCAAAGAATCACTTTTCCGCTCTAGTGCGGGAATAGTTATTTGTGCAACTAGTGTGCAAAGTGACAGTTTGCTGCACCGAAAGAAACGTTTACGGAATGATGGTTTCTTGAGTGCAGCAAACGAACTTTGCGCATGTATTTCACATTAAATTTTTCCTACAGTTACCATTGAATATGAGAAGTGGTTGATCAACTTAATTTTGATTTTGCTGCACTGGTGCTCCATAAAACCTACTAACTATTTTGCGTTGTCATGTTGCAAATCTGGAGTACGCAAAGTACATAAATTAAAAAGTATAATCAAAAGCCAAGACAAATTAGCCAATGTATATCAACACACGATCTTTGATCTCAAAACATTGATAATTCATATAGATTTTTCTTCATCCAATTTCAAGATTAAATTCCTACACATGACACAAACTCAAGGTTGGTTTTCACTCTTGAACTACATTTCACTTTCATTGAGATGCATTGTTAGTTTTGACATCACTTTTACTAGGAAACAAAGATCTTTTATGAGATAAATAATTGATGACCTTGAATCCGAGCCGTTCATTTCATAATGTGTTTCAATCTAAAGAGACTAGTGCTAAAATGTTAGACATGGCATCATAGTTTATGACAATTGATAATAGTTAATAATACGAAATGGTTATTTTATGAGAGATCAAACTACTTGTTATCATTGATTGTCATTTCATGTACAGTACATGACAATTTGTAAAGATAGAATCAGGAATTCGCATAAATCGTTTTTTGTTTAATAAAAATTCTGTGAAAACATTCAAAAGCAAATTCAACAAAAACTTAGAAGTCCTGTAATACAGGAAAAAGCTGCCCACACACAAGAAATGCATGATAATAATAATGTGATAAGTAAAATTTCATATTATCTTACTTGTGGGCAGCTTATTCATGTACTAGATGAATATTGTAGAATTTAATTGAATCTACGAAGATACGTTTTTCATGTATGCACTAATAAATCTGATTGGACACATGTGGGTTATAATTTTTTATGAACCACTGGTTCTTCATTTATGCACAGTATTATATACTAATAATCTGATTACTGGAAAACCAACTATAATCGGCTACATTACCCTATAGTGAGGTGCACGTTATAATGGCAGTGAAGAAAGATAGGAGAAAAACGTTGCTAATCCTCTGTGTTGTCAATGCCTTCAATAGACGGTAGCTGATACATGTTTATTGATGTAATATTAACGTTTAATTCTCGTTTAAAATAATCAATTAAATTTTATTAAGCAAGCAATTATTATATTTTTCAATAATTTCACGATGAATTTTCAAAAATTAAGATGAAATATTTTGTTAATTGATGATTAATTCTACATTATTAAAAGACGATCTGGCAACAGAGCAAAGCGAGAAAGAGATAGCGCTATCTATTTGTTGAATGATAGACAAGGAAAGCAAGACCATTGATAATCAAACACTGCCATCATAACGTGGACCTCACTATATGCACAAACAATTTTGCATTTAGGAAAAATATTTACATATTTTCTTGTTTCTAAGGGTGTTGCTCACGGGAGAAGGAGTGGAGAGGGAGATGGGAGAGGAGAATAAGGAATAGAAGGTAGGAGACGACGAGAAGTGAGAAGGAGGAGGAGGAGGAGGTGGAGGAGGAAGAAGAGGAGAAGGAGAATGGAGAGCAGGAGGAGGATAGGATGAGAAGGAGGATTACGATGAAGTAGGAGAAGAAGAAAAAACAAGAAGACAAGAGAGAAAACTAAGCTGAACTGAGAAGTAGGAGAATTGTTTTTCCTACAGTTACCTTGAAAAGTGACCATTCCTGCACTGATTACAGAACGCAAAGAATCACTTTTCCGCTCTAGTGTGCAAAGTATTACTTTGAGTACTCTTAATACTTTGCGTATTATCTTGCAGCCATCTCAATCAGCTGTTGATATTGTTGGCGTGTATTTTGAATGCGAATTTGTTCTATCTATATTTTTTCTGATTCTCAAATAAATAAAAATGAGAACTCATTAAATTATAAATTTTGAATATTATTAATTATTCATTATTTCAAATAATATATTTCCATTCATAAATTGATTGGTTGAGAAATTATTTAGAAATTAAGATTTACTCAAAATTATTCAAATTTTCAGATTGATTTAGTTTTTAATTTGAATAAATTATCGATTATCAACTTTAAAATAAATTAAAGTTATTAATAACAAAATTATACAGACAAAAATTTGATGGATTTCAGCCATCATTTTACCCATGATCAACCACTTCTCATATTCAATGGTAAATATTATTAATATTATTTTTATTATTATATTTTATATTCAATGGTAATTGTAGGAAAAATTTAATGTGAAATACGTGCTCAAAAGTTCCTCTGCTGCACTCAAGAAACCATTCCGCCCTCGCCTACGGCTCGTGTGTAAACGTTTCTTTCGGTGCAGCAAACTGTCACTTTGCGCACTAGTTGCACAAATAACTATTTTATTGATTTATTGATTCATACAAGCACATCATAAAAAATGATAGAGAAAAAAATAAGGTAGCCTTATGCTATTCCTCTCCCAAATTTAGATTATAGGTCCGAAATAGGTTAAGTCTTGTAGTTGTTCACTTTACAAAATTTTCAGTTCTTAATTATCTTCACAAAGTAGATTTTTAAATTTAGATGCTTCAAAACCAAACAAAGAAGAAAAATTTCACATTATTATCACTAAAATAGGAAATATTCACAAATTAGTGCCGTTTCACAGTATCAGTTTAAACTAAATTTCATTTTAAACTGGATTAAATCCATATCAAGTCTTGTTCATTATAGTGTGATCCATTTTTACTTTCCTTGCCCTATTACCATAGGTAAGGAAAGTATTGCTTTCCGAAAAAAATTAAGGTACACCAATTCCTAAATTTCTATACGTTTCAAGGTCCCCTGGGTCCGAAAAAGTGGTTTTTGGGTATTGGTCTGTATGTGTGTGTGTGTGTGTGTGTGTGTGTGTGTGGTGTGTGTGTGTGTGTGTGTGTGTGTGTGTGTGTGTGTGTGTGTGTGTGTGTGTGTGTGTGTGTATGAGTGTATGTGCGTCTGTGTACACGATATCTCATCTCCCAATTAACGGAATGACTTGAAATTTGGAACTTAAGGTTCACAAGTGTGTGTGTGTGTGTGTGTGTGTGTGTGTGTGTGTGTGTGTGTGTGTGTGTGTGTGTGTATATATATGAGTGTATGTGCGTCTGTGTACACGATATCTCATCTCCCAATTAACGGAATGACTTGAAATTTGGAACTCAAGGTCCTTTCATTATAAGGATCCGACACGAACAATTTCGATCAAATGCAATTCAAGATGGCGGCTAAAATTGCGAAAATGTTGTCAAAAACAGGGTTTTTCGTGATTTTCTCGGAAACGGCTCCAACGATTTTCATCAAATTCATACCTAAAATAGTCATCGATAAGCTCTATCAACTGCCATAAGTCCCATATCTGTAAAAATTTCAGGAGCTCCGCCCCATCAATGCAGATAGATTTCCAATTATCAGGCTTCAGATACAATTGAAACAAAAAAAATCAAGTGGAGTAGATTGAGCATGAAAATCTCTACAATTAAGGTTCAGTAACATTTTCACCTAAAATTGAAAATAAGCTTTAAATTCGAGAAAATGTGATTATTCAATTGCAAATTATTGTTGATTCTATTAAATCATTCACTATGAAGAGATAGCAGACCTCATGTGTGTCTCCAGCGTTATTGCCCTGTCACCAGCTGTTCAAGTCTTTGAATAGTAGACTTGAGATGCGCGGGAACACTAGCGTCAGGTGATCAATTTTCATAACGGCAAGGAAAGTTGTGTGAGTGCGCCACACTAGATTTTTAGTTCAAGCCACCAGCTGATTGAATTCAGTTTAAGCTTTGACTGTGCAAACGGCCCTTAAAGAGATAATTTTGAAGGACCAAAAAAAACTTAATTCTAAAAGCACAGCTGACAAATGAAGAAAAAAACAAGTAGAGGACAAGGAAGAAAACAAAGCTTGATTGGAAAAGTAGGGTGAGTGAGTGAATTGTTAGTTACCTGCACCACCTCCCGTAAGCCCTGTAGGCAATGGTGGAGTAGGGATTGCGACTGGATGCGCGGTGCTCGGGATAGCGCTCCTCCAGGATGGTCCAGCACTTGCCCAGGCGACACCCTCCGTAGCACGCATTCAGGCAGAACACCACCACAAGCACCAGGCCTATCCAACCTGCAAAAGAAACACTCACTTAGTCAGCTCCACCTCATACAATAGAATAGAATACATTTTTTACACTTAAACAAAATACAATATGAATATATATAATAAAAATAATTATACAAATACTATACTATAGTGAGGTCCACGTTATAATAGCAGTGTTTGTTTAGCAATGGCATTGCTATCCTTGTCTATCATTCAACAAAGCGGATAGCGCTATCTCTTTCTCGCTTTGCTCTGTTGCCAGATCGTCTCTTAACAATGTAGAGTTGATCACTAATTAACAAAATATTATGTCTTAATTTATTATGAAAATTCATTATAAAATTATTGAAAAAAAAATAAATTCCTGCTTATTAAAATATAATTGATTATTTTGAACGAGAATGAACCGTTAATATTAAATCAATAAACCTGTATCAGCTACCGTCTATAGAAGGAATTGACAAGACAGAGGTTCGGCAACGTTGTTCTATCTTTCTTCACTGCTATTATAACATGGACCTCACCACATACTACACATACAAATAAATACTATAGCCTAATGGCAGAATTTGATTGACCACTATAACTGTATTGAGCACACATTCACACTATGCTGACAGTGGAGAAAGATAGGAGAACAGCGTTGCCGATTCTCTGCTTTGCCACTGCTTTCTATAGAGGATAGCTGATACTGGTATATATGATTTAATAACTGTTCATTCTTCTTGAAATAATCAATTATAGGTATTTCATCCATCAAGGAAATTTATTTAATTTCTCAATGATTAAATTTCATAATTGACATTAAATACTTATTTATTAATTAATAAATTAATTAATTTCTACATTGTGAAAAGACAATCTGGCAACGTTGCGGAGCTAGAAAAGGATAGCGCTATCTGCTTTGTCGAATGATAGGCGAGGAAAACAGCACCAATGTTCATCAAATACTGACATTGTAACATGGAACTCACTATAGGCCCTTCCAAACTATATATTATTCTTGTATATATCATGTTATATTATGTATATAACCTCGGACTTGGTGTAGCACGTGATAATGTGGTATCAGTTGACATTATTGACTTAGCAACAGATAAAGGTTTATGTATTAATCAAATATGCATTTAATATTGGCTGTACAACTTAGAGCGAACATACGATTGAGTTGAGAAGAGTTATCTAACACTTATGTGAGTTCTGATGGATTCACCAAGGTTATACCGGGTGCGAAAGCAAAACTTCCTTTTTTAAAGTAAGCGCTATTCAGTCAGCTGATGTCATAGTAGAGCAAATTTGGTCTCGTTATTGAGATCAGATCATAAAGTTTCCTTCCCGACATGTTCAGTAGCCATCATGCATTGGAACAGTGAGAAGCGTGCATTTGCCGTTGAGACTTATTTTTCGAGTGGATGCTCTGTGATCACGACCCAGCGCGCATTTCGAAATCGCTTTAATGTAGTCCCTTTGGCTACAGTCCCGGACTGGAAATCAATTGTTACGTGGGTCACTACGTTCAGACAAACTGCAAGTGCAACAAGAAAAATCTGGTGTGGTACACTCACACAACTTTCCTTGCTCATTGAACTGTAAGCCTCATTCTTGAACGAGAATAATGTAGGGGAATAACATAATGACGATAGGAGTGGCCGTAGTCGAGTGGATCAGATGCTGGCTTTATGATTCAGAGGCCCGGGTTCAAATCCCGGCCCGGGCCAAGATATTTATCTCGGGCCACTCCCGTGTTTCGGATGGACACGTTAAGCCGTCGGTCCCGGCTGCCTAAAAAGCAGTCGTTAGGTCATGTCAGAGGCCCTGAAATTGATCAGTTGCGACCTGAAAACTCTGACACCAGACCTGAGCCAGCCAGGTCACTCGATATTATTATTATTATTATAATGACGATTGGCGGCAACATATTTGAAACTACGATCAGACTACTGTATATGTGTATATATAATTGTTTTCAGAGTACTTTTTCCTTTGTGTAAATATTGTGAAATTCGATGATTTTTTAAAAGTCGTCAAAACAGCTGTTCTACAGATGAAATATCTCGACTATGTGTTCTTTTTATAAACTGCTCTACCTACCTACCTCAAGCACGAGAAGGAGTTTACGAAGTCCATTTCTCAAGGATGGGGTGGACCCCATTAGTTTCCCAGGAAAAAGACTGCCAGACATGGCAGTTGATGGAGCTGATAAATAAGTACAGAGGGTATGAATTTGAAAAAAATCGGTCAAGTCATTTTTGAAAAAAATCGTGAAAAACTTGGTTTTTTAGTAACTATCTGCCATTTTTCTCAAGAATATAACGGAGCTCCTGCAATTTTCCCAGAAATGAGACTCATGTCAGTTGATAGGGCTCATAGATAGCTATCTATGATATAAATTTGAAGAAAATCGTTAGAGCCGTTTCCGAGAAAACCGTGAAAAACATGGTTTTTTAGTAATTATCCGCCATTTTTCTCAAGAATATTACGGAGCTCTTGTAATTTTCCCAGAAATGAGACTCATGTCAGTTGATAGGGCTTATAAATAGCTATCCATGGTATAAATTTGAAGAAAATCGTTAGAGCCGTTTTCGAGAAAACCGTGAAAAACATGGTTTTTTAGTAATTATCCGCCATTTTTCTCAAGAATATTACGGAGCTCCTGTAATTTTCCCAGAAATGAGACTCATGTCAGTTGATAGGGCTTATAAATGGCTATCCATGGTATAAATTTGAAGAAAATCGTTTGAGCCGTTTTCGAGAAAACCGTGAAAGACATGGTTTTTTAGTCATTATCCACCATTTTTTCCGCCATTTTGAATTGAATTTCTTATTGTCGGATACTCATAGTATAAGGACCTTAAGTTTAAAATTTCAAGTGAATCGGTTAATTAGAAATGGAGTTATCGTGTTCACACACAGACCAACACCCAAAAATCATGTTTTTGGACTCAGGGGACCTTGAAACGCATAGAAAACTTGAAATTGGGGTACCTTAATTTTTTTTGGAAAGCAATACTTTCCTTACCTATATTAGTAGGACAAGGGAAGTAAAAACTTGTAATTGGGGTATCTTAATTTTTTTTGGAAAGCAATACTTTCCTTACCTATAGTAGTAGGGCAAGGAAAGTAAAAAGAACTAAACACCCTCGGCCTATTAGGTCATCTGAGAACATTGAAGCAGCGAGAGTTTCAATGTTGAGATCACTACAGCGTTCTGCGCACAAACATGCGTCTGCTCTTGGTTTCCGATCGTTCTGTGAGACGAATTCTTCATGATGATCTTCATTTCCATCCATACAAGATGGCAATTGTGCAAGAACATTCTAAACGTGACTTCAATTCAGAGAGCACTTTCCAGGACGCCTCATCTCAATTAGGAGCGATTTGGTGTGGCCAGCTCGATCTCCCGATTTGAGCCCTTGTGATTTTTTCCTATGGGGTTTTTTGAAATCCCTTGTTTATTTGAACCATCCAAGGACCCTACAAGATTTGAAAACCAATATCAGGGAAGAAATAACGCCTGCAATATCCAGCAATGCTGGCAGGAGTCATGACAAAAGCCAAACATCGGTTTACTCAGTGTATGAAGAATGGGGGATGTCACCTACCTGATTTGATATTCAACAAGAAAAATCTGGTGTGGTACACTCACACAACTTTCCTTGCTCATTGAACTGTAAGCCTCATTCTTGAACGAGAATAATGTAGGGGAATAACATAATGACGATAGGAGTGGCCGTAGTCGAGTGGATCAGATGCTGGCTTTATGATTCAGAGGCCCGGGTTCAAATCCCGGCCCGGGCCAAGATATTTATCTCGGGCCACTCCCGTGTTTCGGATGGACACGTTAAGCCGTCGGTCCCGGCTGCCTAAAAAGCAGTCGTTAGGTCATGTCAGAGGCCCTGAAATTGATCAGTTGCGACCTGAAAACTCTGACACCAGACCTGAGCCAGCCAGGTCACTCGATATTATTATTATTATTATAATGACGATTGGCGGCAACATATTTGAAACTACGATCAGACTACTGTATATGTGTATATATAATTGTTTTCAGAGTACTTTTTCCTTTGTGTAAATATTGTGAAATTCGATGATTTTTTAAAAGTCGTCAAAACAGCTGTTCTACAGATGAAATATCTCGACTATGTGTTCTTTTTATAAACTGCTCTACCTACCTACCTCAAGCACGAGAAGGAGTTTACGAAGTCCATTTCTCAAGGATGGGGTGGACCCCATTAGTTTCCCAGGAAAAAGACTGCCAGACATGGCAGTTGATGGAGCTGATAAATAAGTACAGAGGGTATGAATTTGAAAAAAATCGGTCAAGTCATTTTTGAGAAAATCGTGAAAAACTTGGTTTTTTAGTAACTATCTCCCATTTTTCTCAAGAATATAACGGAGCTCCTGCAATTTTCCCAGAAATGAGACTCATGTCAGTTGATAGGGCTCATAAATAGCTATCTATGATATAAATTTGAAGAAAATCGTTAGAGCCGTTTCCGAGAAAACCGTGAAAAACATGGTTTTTTAGTAATTATCCGCCATTTTTCTCAAGAATATTACGGAGCTCCTGTAATTTTCCCAGAAATGAGACTCATGTCAGTTGATAGGGCTTATAAATAGCTATCCATGGTATAAATTTGAAGAAAATCGTTAGAGCCGTTTTCGAGAAAACCGTGAAAAACATGGTTTTTTAGTAATTATCCGCCATTTTTCTCAAGAATATTACGGAGCTCCTGTAATTTTCCCAGAAATGAGACTCATGTCAGTTGATAGGGCTTATAAATAGCTATCCATGGTATAAATTTGAAGAAAATCGTTAGAGCCGTTTTCGAGAAAACCGTGACAAACATGCGTCTGCTCTTGGTTTCCGATCGTTCTGTGAGACGAATTCTTCATGATGATCTTCATTTCCATCCATACAAGATGGCAATTGTGCAAGAACATTCTAAACGTGACTTCAATTCAGAGAGCACTTTCCAGGACGCCTCATCTCAATTAGGAGCGATTTGGTGTGGCCAGCTCGATCTCCCGATTTGAGCCCTTGTGATTTTTTCCTATGGGGTTTTTTGAAATCCCTTGTTTATTTGAACCATCCAAGGACCCTACAAGATTTGAAAACCAATATCAGGGAAGAAATAACGCCTGCAATATCCAGCAATGCTGGCAGGAGTCATGACAAAAGCCAAACATCGGTTTACTCAGTGTATGAAGAATGGGGGATGTCACCTACCTGATTTGATATTCAAAACTAATTGAAACAAAACTTTATATATATATGTGTCTACATTACAAAAAATAAATACAAACTTTCTGATCCATACAAAGAGTTTTATTTACTTTAAAAAAAGGAAGTCTCGCACCCTGTATTAATATAATCTAGAAATATTATTAAATTACGCTATTATTCAATAATAAAAGTAAAAAGTAATATATTTCAACAAGTTCAATCTCAATCGGAACTGTTAATAGTTCAAACTCACATAATAATTCAATAATTGAATTTTTTCAATCCACCGGCAGTTCAAATTGCGCTTAAACTTACTCTGTGAAAGTGTTTTCAATTTTATTAATAAGAGTAAAGTTTAAACATCTCCATACTGAGATTTATTTGAAACCAGCACCAGCGGAATTCCTCATTACGTCAATGTTTCTCATGCTGACAGTTTCAAGTGAATCTAACCAAAGCATTTCTTTTTATGTCATCATAGCAAAAATTATTTGACTCTCATCATGTTAATACATTTATAATATCATCTATTCTTTCTAAATGATTTCAAAAAGTCAAAGTTCACTACGGTAGACCAACTCCTATTTACAATGTTTCATAATTTGTCATTAAAAACTACCCGACCACACAATTGAGAGATTAGGAAAGGACTGTCTATGAAACGTGTATATCACTTTCTTATGATGTACTTTATGGCCTTATCGGTTGTTTGAAATTAGAATAAACATAAAATAAATTTCATATAAAATAAACATTCAATGAAAGTGGTTCACAAAGCATAGAAATTGAATATACAGAGATTCACTGTAAACTGTCAGGAATCCTCATAAATAACATCAATTTTTTGTGTAGTTGAGAAGTTGATATTGTGGTAATTATTCATATTGAATAAAAAAGACTAAGAAATTGTCAAAAACCACAGATTTATTGATGCTTAGAAAGACCGGTTTCGGTTATTACACCATCTCTGGTAAACTCCAGATAGGTGTAATAACCGAAACCGGTCTTTCGAAGTATTAATAAATATGTGGTTTTTGACAATTTCTTAGTCTTTTTCATTCTAAAATGAAATCAACGCTTCCTGTTAAAGCAATGCTGACAGTTCAAACTGAATTTCACTAATGGAATAGTATTCGTTCGTCACAATCATAATGTGTTGATTAAATCAATATTTCATGACATAATAAGGCATCTACTTATCAGGGAATGACACTACATGAGTCAAAGAAAATAAAAATGAGTCTCAAGGTGGGAAAATACTAGAATATTAAAGAATGGCTATGTAAATAGGAGATAACGCAGCTTTAACTCTTCTAATAGTTCAAGACAGTTCACAGACTAAGTAAGATAACCTCTAATTCATGAGAAGAGAATTCATCTAGGCTCTAGGCCGAATCATAATATTATCTAATAGTTTGAGATGTATCATAGACTAAACAGTGTGTGATATCATAGACTAAACAAATGGTATGGATTTTGTAGAATAAACAAATAGAAGTCTTTTATCGGCGATGATATCTAATGAGTTCAAGAAGTTTCGGATGTGAACTAGACAAAAAAGTGAAAAGAGGTCACATGAAAACTTAATATGTGAATTGAACAAAATACAAATCATGCAATCTTTTTACAAAGAAATTACTCATTATACAAACAAGGTATTAAATGGGACCACAGTTTGAGAAATGGGAACCCCTAAAGGAATATTGCATTTTTTAAAATGTATGTAGTATTAAAGGCTACTTATTTTTATATATAAAATATCATATAAGTAGCCCTTTATGTATTCAGGGCTACGGTACATATTTTTTATTTATGATATAACATCATAGTACGCTTTGTGTTTTTAATCTGTTATTTTATATTAGAAACTTTTTTAAAAAAGGATACTATGGTGTTATTTTATAAATTGAGATTTTTGTTTGTTTCAATTTTGTAGTAGCTACCTACCATTATTGGATTCATATATATTGGGTTCACTACTTTTATGAAGACTGTAGTTGGTATGGACTTGGAATTATTATAATATGAACAAGGTAAAACAATCATTGATCCATTCAGAATTGCGTGACATACTTTCAAGACTTTTCACTCTAATGCGAATGTACAGTCATGAATTACAAATTAAAAATTGATGTCTGCATGTTGGTTTTAAAACTTAGGTAAAATTGAATATTTGAAAAATGAAGTTTTAAATTTGTTTAGTAATATCATAGAGAAACAATAGCTTGAGTAGATATCCCATGGTATAGGGCGTTTATGTCGCAACTTTTACTGTTATCTCAAGCTGATAGTCCACGTATTTATTTCCTAAAAAGGTGTGTGACGCTGGTTGTCTCTGATATTATGCCGTTCATACACACTTACCCGGCCAAAAAAGTAAAAATCTTCAATAATCGATAGTAATTGACTTGAGATAACAGTTAAAGTTGCGACATAAATGCCCTATACCATGGGATATCTACTCAAGCTATTGTTTCTCTAAGGTAATATTATCAAGGAGTTTTTCAGTATCACAGTATAGTATTAATAAAAAAATTCTATGAATATTGGAATAAAACATGAGTTCAAGAAGTTTTGGATGTGAACTTAACAAAAAATGTGAAAAGAGGTCACATGAAATAGGAATTACTCAATATTATGTGAATTGAACAAAATACATCAAATCATGCAATCTTTTTACAAAGCAAATTAGTTATTATACAAACAAATAGTTGAATAAACTATTATATGATAGTTTGGAAAGAGCTTGATTGAAAAATTGTAAAATTACAACTTAAAATGACGACAGCTTCAGGTATCACAGGTATCAATTTAATTTCATTTCAAATCGTCACCTTTTTTATCCACTTACTTTCATCTATCCCACTACATGTAAATAATATTTCTCTGATATATTTTGGAAAGAATTGTAGTAAGAAATAACAGTTTTAACTGACCACAATCAACCACAGCCTTAGGTAATGCTAGTATCCCACTGCCGGCCATCTCTCCAGCTACAAATACGGCTGCATTGAATACGTTCAATCCCTTGCCCTTGCATGGCTCTGAGGAGGTACACGACGTTAATGACCTGTCGTAACTTTCCTGAAACCAAAATATCACAGTATTAAAGAAATCAAAGTCTAAGATGAATAAATGAGGTGGAAATATGCAATAATGTTGAATGAAAAATAGGAAAATAATAAAATAGAAACACATTGGTCGTTTCAACAAACTGACACACAACTACATAACCAAACATTTTTACTTATAAGAAATATTATTGTCATAATTGAGTCAAGTGTAATAAATCTACTTGATGATAAAAAACTATGATCTGATGAAAAAGAATTATACGAGAGACTTGAGAACGTGAAAAGAATACTGAGGAACGAGTTTTGAATACAGAATTGCAGTTCCATCGTAGTTTTTGGTATTTAATTAATAAAAAGTGGAATTTACATTCAACTGATAGAATTTTGAACCATTTAGACATATAGCTGATCCATGTACCATCAATATTTCAACATGAGGGCAAAACAAAAGATGGAAAATGCTAGATACTAAAAAGTCTAATCTTGAAGCACACTTTACGTCATGATTAGCCTACCATTTTAATTTCTCAATTGATGAAAATATTCTCTTTGTTTCAATAAACACACAAAACGTCCACAAAATTTAGCAGTTCACAAAGTTGACTATCAACTGTACTCCGCATTCAAGCATCTGATCATGACTGATCATTTCAGTTTGCTTCTACTCGAGCATCACCAGAAATCCAATTTAAATAATGAGATAAATTTATTCAGAGCATGAACTGATTAGCATACAGTGCAACTTGTACTTTGCTAAAAGCTAATCAGTTTTTGTAATTTGCAATTATATTGAAGAGACTCAACGATAAATTGCAGTAAACGAATTCAAGTAAACATCAAGTTTTATTTCAATATTTTTAAGAACATTATTTGAATTGAAAAAATTTGAATATTCTCTAGCAGAATGATGGTGAATGACTGCTTAAGAAAATAGATCCGGAAAACCCACATTGAAAAAGAAAATTCACTAAGCATTGGTATACATCACAATGTGCAGATACGAACAAAAATTGATTTTAATAAAACCATTGGTAAAAATTTATTTACATTGAAAATGAATCAATGGTGAATGTTTAATTAAAAAACTAAAAACATCATGCCCAAGTTTAGTTAGTCTTGATAAAATTCAGGTTGATAGTATTATTTTTTCATTAGTCCTAGAGTTATCAGAAATTTTTGTTCAAGGTTCTAACACATCTTCAGTTCAGGAATTGTTCCATACATCATCCTCTATTATATCAATTGCTCCGAATCAAATGTAATAATGTCATTAAACTTTACCAGCTCCTTTGCTGTGTTACTCTACAGCTAATTATTCCAATAAAAACATTATACAGCACTCTATTCTAGTTGTTATAAAAATCTCCTACCGTATTGTTTTTATTCCGAGGTTTTTGCCCATGGAAGATTACGTGTGGGGAATTGGAGGAATCACCCAGTTACAAGAGTATCGGTAGAATTTACATGGAGTTGAAATAAATGCTAGAGATAATCACTTATGCTAGAGATAATCTCAGAAAATCACTTGAAATTTTTCATGAAAATATTCAAAATATTTGATAAATTATTAAATTATAACAGCCCGGAACTAATTTTCTCTCAATTATTCAAGATAGAAAAAACGTACGATATTTTATTTGGAAAGCAATTATTGCATCATACAGATTTGTTGAGCATATTTGATCTTCTCAAATAAATAGCACAGAATTCCTTCTTTATCGTTTATTCATAAAAAGTCATTGCTTCCTATCTAGAAAAATGCATTTGATAATAATAAGTAAGGATAATCGAACAGTGAACTTTATGAATTGTGGAGGTGAACTCTTTGTAGATGACTCACCCACCACTCATGACAAGTTCGAAAATGGAGTTCTGATTTTTTTCTAAATTTTAGATGATTCATACATGAAGCTTGACATGAAAATGGCCTACTAACCGAGAAACGAGCCCAAACCAGATCTGAATTTTGACTGTAATTTTAGACCCGAAACTGAAACTGTCATAGTAAAGCATAAAATCTTGTTGCTGTATGCTTCAAATTCAATAATAACTGGATAATTATACAGAATTCTATCTCATTGAAAAGTATAATTTTCAAGTTCTTCAGATAATTATAGCAAAATAATTCATGGCGAAAAGAAGATACTTTTTGAAAACGATGTATTTATTTTCCAAACTCTGTGCTCATTTGGTCTTAATTTAACACTCAGGCCCGGTTTCACAAAAGCCGGTTAAATTTTAACCGTGATTAATTTCACGAGAACTAATCATAGAAGGCTTTTAAGAAAAAAGGCTTCTCTGATAGTTCTTGTGGAATTAATCATGATTAAAATTTAACCGGCTTTTGTGCAACCGGCTCTCAGATTGTTTGTTCCAGTAACAATTATTCAATCATCAAAATTAATCAAACAAGATTAACATTATGATTCTCAGTATCTAATGCGATACCGTAAATTATCATCAACTTTTCCAAGTACCAAGCAAAAATAAACAAATACTATTATCCTTAAATTTACAAAACAGACATGAGGATAAATTCACACAACAAAATTAATCTCTGACCCATGAATGACCTTGATATTCTGTTGACATTAGGATGCAAAGTTCTGTTCCAACCATGTGAGTTCACAACTAGACATTGGACCACTCAAGATACCCTTGAAATCATGGTTGAAGATTTACACAAATACAAAACTGCATTCAGACTGGTGGCAACAATAGCTTATCAACTGATTCATTGCAATATTTTACGTAAATATTATGAATAACCAAGCAATCTTGAGATGCGTATGACCTTTAAAAATTTCAGTGAAAGCCGTGACACAATAAATTAATAAAAAATATGATAAGAGAACGGAAAAAGATCGGAAGATCGTCCGTCTGTAACCTAGATGAAACAGTAGGAACTAACATTCATCACAAATATTTCAATGCCATTAATTACTCCAATAATTAATTACAAATAATTTATTGTATATTAGACTCTTCGTCATCGCCAGCTATTGCAAACTATTTCAATGCCAGCAATGAATGCTCAAATTTATCATAAATTTTCGTCCATATCAAGGAAAATTAATGACAGTTCTATTGTTGATAAATATATTTTCAAATTGATATACATACTGTACAATAGGAATTTGCATTTTCTTTGTTCAAAATATCTATAGTATTTGGAAAGAAGGAACAAATTTTAAACTGCTGTAACACATCTATACATTTATTTTAAAATTGAATATTTTTACAGATACACCCAAAGTATCCCATGTGGGGTTAACTTCTCCCATTTACGTATGAAAAATTATATCCGGTATATGACCATCCAAATTCACGAGGCATTGAATGATTCATTCATTAAATTTAGTGGTGACGCGTTTTCGGTAGGATTCCATTAATAATCCTTCGATTTCCACTCACATTCAATATTGTGATATTGTTTAGGATTTTTTCACGTGACTTTTGATTCAACAAGTCCCCACAATAAAAATAGTCACAGTCAGATAAAAACATGATCATAATAGGAATCATCAATTCATCACTCCTGCACCAAATAAGAATAGATTTCTTCTTCTGTCAACATCAGTTATCCTAGCAACCTTGAACAAGCCTACGACTATGTAAGCTTCACCCTCAGGAAAATATAATCACGTTAACCTTATTGTTTACGATAAGTCGAATAAATTATAAAAAAAACTATGAACAAACTTTGAGAAACTCCTTTTTATATAAAAGTCAAATAACACTGATTCATACACTCACTCACTCACTGATTCATAATCAACAGAACTAAAATTCTTGTGGACCAAATGTGTTCAAATTTGGCAGGTATGTTAGTTGGCCTTTCTATAGAGGCGTACCAAGAAGGATTTGGAAAAACATTCCAAAGATACACCCGAAAACTGCGTTTTCTCAGCTTTTCCAGGAACTAATTGACAAAAAATGATCAAATTTGGTACACAGTCTCAGCTAAGGTGTAAAAATGTTGTATTGAGAGAGTTTTGAAATGACACCAAAGGTGCGCCTAAAATTGGCGGTTATTTACTTTTTCAGCATTTTTTTGCGACAACAAATGAACAAAATATTTTCAAATTAATGTAAATATTGCATTAAAAGGGCTTTGTCATAATGTCAAAGATATGCCGGAGATCAGCGGTTTTCCAGCGATTTCCAACATATTTCTGAGTTTTCTCAGCTTTTTCGAAAACAAATGAACAGAAAAAAATTTAGTGTAAAAGTCCAGCTAAGGTGTGAGAATGTTATATTAGAAGGGCTCCGAATAAACGCCAAAGATACGATCAAAATCTTCATTCCGGCGTTCTCCAGCATTTTTCTACGATTTCGCAGCTTTTTCAAAAACTAATGGACAGACTTCAGTAAACCGGTCGAGGTTTTTTACAAATGCTGCATTGATGAAAGGGCTTTGAAATATAGCCAAACATGCGCCCAAAATCTGCATTGACCAGTTTTTTCTATGTTTTCTTGAGAACAAATTGTATAAGTGAGTATAAGTATAGTATTAAGACAGCAATTTTTCCATTTCAGTACATAAGTCCGTCAAATCATTTTTTGGGGGTTAGAGTAAGTTTTTCAAGGGTTTTCAAGTACGACTGAACTTTGATTTTCAACTCGATATAATGTTCAGCTTAAGTAATGGCGGTGCTAATAAATTAGAAGGATTCTTTCCTCCAGCTTTTTAAGGACTTTTACTAAATTTCTCCGAAATGAAACCTAAAAAGACCGAATGTTCTCTGAATACACTAGATTTCTCCAAAATGAAACCTAAATAGACTGAATGTTCTCTGAATACACTCTAATTCTCATTTATAACGAGTTTGTTGACTTACCGGACATATAGACTGTTGTGGGGATCAAATAAGTAAATAGTATATTCACTTCTAGCGTAGTGGAACTTCAAGTTTAAATAGCTTCTGAAATATATTTTGAACAAAGGAAGTGTTGTACTCATCTACTAGTAGTACTGCAGAAGTGATAAATACTCACTTATGAAGATGGACTGATTAAACTAGCCTCAAGTTTACGAACAATATAGGCCTATTCAGGTATAAATATTCAAATAAATGTTGACTACTAAAATTGTGTGCTAATTATTAATACCGTATTTATTCTTGAAAAAAGATTGATATAAATTTGATGATTTTCAAAGCATTCTTATCTGAGAGCTTACAGCCAGGTAGGTTTAGGTAGGTGGAAGCTTGTCTGTAGTAGGCTATTGAACTGAATAAAAAAAAAAAACTCTACAATATTCTTTAGTTTTGTAATCATATTAAGAAGTCATACTACACGAGCAAAAGTTTATCAGCAAATTCTCTAGAACAATTTTGGAAGTGTGTCAAGTTTAGCTGATAAACGTTAACCCAGAGAAAGTACTTTGTGGCAGTTCCATCAGTAACTTACCAACTGAATGAAATTAAATGTCCTCAATTGTGTTCACTTACATTTGATTCGTATCCCGAACAACTTCCAGATAAAGGATCATTTGCAACCCTTGTCCAAATTGGCTCTCTTGAGGAGCTTGTTGATTGATAATTCACACTTCGTCCCATAGAAGAGTTCACACTTAATTTCTCGTCTGGCATTTTACTAAAGCTTGGATGAAACCTACCCGTACAAATTATCTTCAATCACTTATTTGAAAACCATAACACCCTAACAAAAAGAATAATTGAATAATACTAAAATCACAAAAGAATGCACACACTGGACGGTTGTCTGCTGTTAACTGCTCTTTTGTAGAGAATTTTGAGAAGGTTATGTGATGTGACAACAGAGCGAGTGTGGCGCGGTCTGGATTCAGATGTCGTACTAGAGGCGATCAGCTGTCTACAAGCGCCAACTTTAAATGCCAGCTTGGTTTGAGTCTATTGATTATTGGAGGATCAAGCGATTGACAATTGATTTTTAAACGATCAAGCGATTGACGCGCTTTCCAATCAACCTTAATTGGGCATTCATTCAAACAATCGAAACCTTCTCCTCATCCCAAATGTAATCAGTTAACTACACGCTTGTAAACTTGTAACTACATCACAAATTTACAGTTCGTACGGTAATGGAAAGTTTCTAATAGTTGTTGGAGTTCAAACGGCCAAAATCGAGAAAAATAAAAAATTGAGGATCTGTAGTACAGGCGAGGATCCAGGACTCACACGCTATAATGACAGTGTTTGATTAGCAATGGTGTTGCTATCCTTGTCTATCATGCAACGAAGGGGATAGCGCTATGTCTTTCTCGCTATGCTCTGTTGCCAGATCGTCTTTTAACAATGTAGAAGTGATAATTAATTAACAAAATATTTCATCTTAATTATGAAATTATTTAAAAATATTATTTAATGCTTAATAAAATATAATTATTGATTATTTTAAACTGGAGTAAACAGTTTTGTTAATATTACATCTGTAGATAGACCTGTATCAACTACTGTCTATGGAAGGCATTGACAAGACAGCGTTGATTGGCAACGTTGTTCTCCTATCTTTCTCCACTGCCATTATAACGTAGACCTCACTATAGGGGGGATTGGGGGTGTCGTCAGGACCCCCCTCCCCACGTTTGACTCCCCTCAATCGAAACCCGTTTTCAATCGAAAACAGTATTAATTTGAGCTTATTTTTACAATTAATTGGATTTTTAGATTTGATCATTCAAATACCAAGGTCATGATACTTATTTCTGCACCCTCAACATCTTTTTCAAACACCACTTGTAAAGTTTGGGCAGGGAGCTAGTACACATTGTACCAGAGAAAACTAAAAGATTGTTTTATTTATTAGGTGTAATAAATACAGACCATTGAAGAGCTAGAATAATGGCTTTTATTGACTAAAATAAACTGAGATAAAATAACAAACTTTCTGATGATTTAGAATAATTCAAACAACTGATTCATGACATATGATTATCATATCATTCTTCCCTCCCAGTAGTGGAACCTACCGGGGCCAATCTACGAGTGTTGACAGAAACTTCTCTTCCATCAGAAAGTCTTACTTGAGCGACATGAGGGTTCAAATGAATAATTTCTACCTTTTCAACTTCAGGATCATGCTTACTGAGTCTTACAAAGGTCTTCATCCATGCCTCCTTGGCGTTGATCAGCCAGGATGGCAAGTTTGTCATAGACGTGTGATTACGAGGATGAATGAACATTCGCTCGTGAGGTGTGCAATTGATGGTCGTGCAGAGAAGCGAGCGAATGCTGCTTAGTGATTCTAAGAGTACCTTTTCCCAGTGAGAAGTATCCATGTTCCTGGACCGTAGGGCTAAACGGATTGTCTTCCAAATTATTCCATTGTAGCGTTCCACCTGTCCATTACCTTGAGGGTTGTAAAGTGTTGTGGAACTGGTAGCTACACCCTTGGACATTAAGTAATCTTTGATATCTTTTGATAGAAAACTGGTCCCTCTATCAGTGTGTATGTATGAAGGATAGCCGTATGTGGTGAATAAGTCATTGAGATTTTGAATTACTGTTTCTGATGACATGTCTCGACAGGGATAGGCAAAGGGAAATCTCGAATATTCATCCACAATAGTGAGGATGTACTTGTTTCTAGTTGATGATGGCAGGGGTCCTTTGAAGTCAATGTTGATCCTTTCAAAAGGCCGAGTTGCTTTTATTAATTTTCCTTTGAAACAGTTGAATCTTGGCTTCAGCTCTGAGCAGATCTTGCATTCCATGCAGACTTCTCTGATGTCATCTACCGAGTATGGAAGGTTATGAGCATGAAGGTTATGAAGGTCCAGTGAAAAAATCTTGTGATGCCGGGGTGGCAGAGGTCTTGATGATATTTTATCAAGTCTTGTTTTGATGTGATACATCCCATTATCACACATGCTCGAGAAAGAGCGTCAGCAGTTATGTTCTCTTTTCCAGGTCGGTAAATGATGTCATAGGTGTATTGAGATAGCTCAAGGCGCCACCTCATGATTTTTTCGTTCTTCACCTTGCCTCTTGCCGTGCTATTGAACATGAATGAAACAGATTTTTGATCAGTAATAAGTTGAAAGAAACGACCAGATAAGTAATGACGCCACTTCCTTATGTAATGACGCCCTCCCACTGGGAGGGAAGAATGATATGATAACCATATGTCATGAATCACTTGTTTGAATTATTCTAAATCATCAGAAAGTTTGTTATTTTATCTCAGTTTATTTTAATCAATAAAATTGTAATAAATAGAGACCATTGAAGAGCTAGAATAATGGCTTTTATTGACTAAAATAAACTGAGATAAAATAACAAACTTTCTGATGATTTAGAATAATTCAAACAACTGATTCATGACATATGATTATCATATCATTAGGTATTACTATACATAGAACTGCTGAGTCCCCATCATTCCTTCGCTTGCCTTAACCCCCCCCCACAGGACACTCTAAAGTTCGCAACTTAAATGATTTCGTAAAACAACTACATCACCTCTATCACCTACAAGCGTCAAACAGGTTCCTACGTAGTCAATCAATATCGATTGAATCAAGCTTTTGTTCACATAAATTGACCATTTAGGCTCTACGGCCTCCTTCAAAATCTCAACACTTCATTCTCCATTCAATTTTGAAATGATAATCTACATTAAGCTAATAATCATTGAAAAGTGTACAGAAATAATAAATCATCATTAGGGAATATAACTGATATTTATATAATCATGATGACGAATTTCGTTCTCTTCCCATTGGCATAAAGATTGGACATTTAATTTTGGATACTACTTTGATACATATTAGTGTTAGAAAATGGGTCCATCATTTTGATTTTAGAATAAAACTATAGCACATCACTTGTTACTTCAAGCTCTAGCTGTATCGTTAGCACCAATAGGATCGACAAAATCCTCTCCAGTTCAAGAGATGTGAGCGCTGGAAATGTAACATTTTCTCTGCCACACACTGAGTGTAATTATCTCTTTTTCAATTAATCAAAACCCTGAATTTCCAAAAAAAAAAAATAGTTTCATAATATGCGACAACACTTTTAGGGTAAGAAAACTCGAACTTGAGTTATTGCAAATTTCACAACAATTTATTTTCATGTTTCATGAAATATACAATCTATATTCATGAGATATAGCCCGAATTATGACTATATCACCGATTTAACATCATCATCATCATCATCATCATAAAAATGTACACAATTATGACTGTGATGGATTCTCGCACAGATAAGTTTAAGTAAGCAATATGTATTCATGAAACATATCCCGATATATATGAAGTACACAATCTATATTACTATCCAAGTTGGAAATCTAGCACATACTATCAAAAAGTAAACAATTAGCAATACCGGTTCCGAGAGATGCTCCAAAGAAGTCTATCCATCTTCTTTCAACTTTATCAATCCATCGCATGCGCTTGTCTACACAAACGCACACACACGAAAGGGCTTTTGGGCGCACAAAAGTATAGTTTTACACCTGATGTAAACAAAATAAGTCGGAGCAACTTGGCTTCTATTCGTGGCGGATAAGCTGTCCCTCTCTGTCATGAGACTGTCCCTCTCTGTCATGTGATTGTCTCTCTCTGTGGCCAAGAGGGAGTGAGAAAGAGTCATACATGTAGTGGCCAATCAGAGAGCGTTACCGGGCATTAGTGGTGGTAGGCAACTTGTTCCAAGAATATTTTCACCGGCAAGACGCGCTAGACGTCGCTCAGTGCCAGTGAAGACCAGTCGTCCGGTTGTCAGTTGCCGTATCCGACCAAACAGCCGACCAGGGAAGTCGTACTACTCGCGTGTGTATCGCAACGTTCACAAAAACAACAAAACCTAATCGAAAATATATAAAACACGATTAAACATCCATAGTAGAATACAGAAATAGTTCGAGTGTGCGCAGTTGTGAGAGTTTCCTACAAAGGTTTTCGGCGTTTGTAACAAAAAAGTTTGTTACAAAACTTGTGACAAATTTGCTGGAAAAAGTTTTAGGCATTTGTTACAAGAGAGTTTGTTAAAAATTTGCTAGAAAAAATTTCTAGGCGTTAGCTACAAGAGTTTGTGACAAATTTTCTGGGAAAAGTTTAGGCATTTGTTACAAATTTGCTGAAAGAAGTTGTAGGCGTTTGTTAAAATTGGTACACACCTGCTGGAAACAGTTTAGCGGCATTCGACTTGCATTTCTGTGAAAACACTCTAAGATTGTGTGGAAAATAAACTCAGTGCTGTAGTTTGTTATTAGAATAGTAGCTACATTCTACAGGAGTTTAAAACCTAGATAGAATTGAATACTAGGCCTATCTACAAGAGGTTGTAGAACACTATCTTTATTCTACGAAAATAGTTGTTGTTGAAAATAGGATATTATAATATCTTCAAGAAACAGTAGAATACCATCCACTGCTCACACGAAGTTGTAGAATATCACATACAAAAAGTTGATAATACTTTCTACAATCTTGAAGAATATTATCTAGAACCATCTAATTTTATCAGTTTTTTCTATATTCAAAACAGGACTAGTAGAGGGGAGAAAATTCTGCAATATCAGAACAAGTTTCCTACAACACTTTACGCTACAGTTTGCAGGAAAGTTTGGGAGTATTTGAGAAAAAAATTCAAATGAAAATGGGAATACCAATGTGACCCTCCAACAAGCATCAATGTGAAACCACACATTTGAAGTTAACTGTAGCAATAACAAGAACTGATTCTAGAAGTAAATAATCTAAAAGTTGTGTGGGATTAATCACGAGCAGCCAAACTTTAAAGTTTGAAGTGATTGGTAATTCATTAACTTTGAAAGTTTAAAGTGATTGGTTTAGAACTTCTCTACAATAACCGACTAGTGCTATAATTAGGAATATTCGGGTAAAGTGATTGGTGATAAGTTTTCAAGTTTTTCAATTTCTGTTCTCTGACTTTGTGATCGGATATGACTGACAAGGATGAGCCGCCGCCCTCGCCAATTGAGTTGGATTGCAGTTTGAAATCACTTCTCGACCAGCAAACTCTAGGACTTCTGCCGCTGTTAGGTGAGTAGCTTACGCATTTTCCATTTTAAGAAATATTTATATTTTTAAAAAACTATCAATATTTACACATTTTTAATTTTGTGACAATATGTAGATTTAAAAACCCTCAATGCACACCAGAATATGGTCGATATTATTCAAAGTATGTTGATCGATTACTGATTATTTTAGCTGTTTAGAAAAGCCGCTGTTAGTTGAGTAATGTACACATGTTTCATATTGTGAAATGCAGTATGCAGATTTAAAAATCCCCCAATGCACACCATAATGTGATCGATATTATTCAAAGTCTGTTAATCAATTGTTAAATATTATTTGAGCTGTATTAAAGCTACACAACAAAACCCAATAGAATCAATAATTTGATTGAATGGTATGAGATGTGGTATTCTCTATAATTGAAAGAATACGACGTTGATGTTGTCAATACCACTATATTTGCTTTTTAAATTAATTTTTGAACAAATATAGTGATATTGACAACATCAACTTCGTATTCTTTCAATAGAATCAACCAAAAATGATGATACTGCACCTTTTATCAACTTTTACAAATTAATTAGAATATTAGTTCTTCACCTATACAGCATATAAGCAGATATTAATTCAATTACAAAAACAATTTGTCTAAGCCTACTTACTGACTGGAACGCTTAACAAAGTGACAACATTGATATCAAATGGTTTTTAAACAACGTTGAAATCGAGGAGGTAGGAAGGGGTTAAATAGGTGACACTCGTAGTCCATCAACATTCAATTTAAGTTTACTTGAAATTTGGTTTGAAATTCAATATCTTACAGAAATATATCAGTCGGATAGCTAGCTCATTGATTATATAAATATAAATGTAAATAGAAATACAAATATCATAACCCTTTTTGAGTTATTTTATCACAACATGTTTCGGACATTCATACCATTTCCAAGTGATTTGATATAAATAGATAAATACTGCTGGAAGATTCTTATTTTTGATTATATATAGCCCTGAACAGAAAAGAGACAAATATAAATGTATATATTAGGCAATTAGATGTGAACCTCCCGTCAAGACTCTCCTCCAAAAAAAAAACCATGAGAATAATAATTATGTTCTTGAAAAGTTTACATCATTTTTTATTATGATTTGAAACTGAAATTTTCTACATTATTTTGATACAATAATCAGATAGACGGTTTGAATGCAAGAGGAAATTACTTTGAAAAATTGTACCGGGCTCATTGTAAGTGAGTTACAGATTCCATTCCTAGAACGTTTTATTCAAGAACCAGCTTTTAAACGTCTACTCCATCACATGCACTTAGTCCTTTGCCCTTGGTTGAGTTAGCAATTCAATTTGATGCATGAAATTGCGTCACACAAACAAAATAACAGGAATGGACTGAAATAATTGTTGGTGAGAAACTGAAGAGTCAAACCTAACCGCAAATCCTCTTACTGGCATCATAACATTGTACTGGAGTAATCCCTCTTCACAAGCCAACAATACTACTTCCATTATTATCCCACATTACAGCGTTAACAGGTCTATTTTCAGAAACAATTGAAGTTTGTGAATAGTTTGAAATTTTCTACGAATATTCAAAGTACACGACCCAGACAATAAAATTGGTAATTAGTTTTCTTCATTTGTAAAGTACTGCACTGCCTTTGAAGAAGTGTAAAGACTATAAGTAAAGGACGAGTTTTTGATTACTTTCATTCACGGATACATAATTATTCTAGTAAAAAAAGTAAATTTGTATGGCTTTTGTTGATGGGGAGTCCCTTGCGGGAAGGTCCCACCGCCTGAATATATAATTTAAGCCGTCAATGGGCCTTGCGACTTTCTTACTTCAGCCGGGACCGACAATTCAATTCTAGTAGTATCCGTGCTTTCATTCATTATATTATTGAGCAATTCAAGTCTTGAAATGTTGAAGCAAGCATACTCCACCCAGAATGAGGGCCAAACCACATAAAGCGTTTTTTCAGGCGCCAACCCAATCTGAAAACGTTGTTCCGAGTAGACTACGTTTGACAATTGGAAAAATAATTTCAATTATTTCTGAAAAACTTTCTTAATTTCATCACCCTCTTATCTTTTTTCATGTTTTCTGCTTGAAATGTCTCGACATTGACAAACATAAACATTAATTAAAAAATTACTATAGGTCGGATAAAAATGATCCAGACACCAATAGAAAGGAAACATTCTCCCCGTTAATTTGAAATAAAATTATTACGCCCCATGATTCTGAGAGAAGTGATATTCAAAAGAAAAACGAATCTTCGCGATGATTCCAATTTTATCATAAAAGTTGAATTTCCTTTTGATCCTTCAACCCTGAAACTTTTCTAGCACTACTAGGATATCTGGGATGATATTCTACATCCAATTCTGACGTTGAATTGGAAATTTGAGAAAGTTGCAATTTTACACGATTTGGCAACCCTTTAATTTCTTGGGATGGAGGGCCAAGTATCAATTTATTTTACACAAACTATAAATAACTAGATAAACGCTGAAAACGCTAGGGTCTGGCCCTACCCTATTGTGTTGAGAAGTTGAAAATAGATCAATCCTGGGATTTATGATTATGGAAATATTAAGGAAGATATTAGAGAGCTTCAATACCTTACCTAAAAAATATAATGTTTTTCATTAATTATCTAGTTAAGAAGTTGGACAATTTATTTGTAAGGGCGTCACAATCTGCAATGGCATTTATTATGGGTCCATCATTATGAATTATCTCATATGAATATTACCTCATTATGGCTCCATCATTATGAATTATCTCATATGAAAATTATCCCATTATGGGTCCATCAAAGCTTAGTACTGTGATACCTGTATTTATTGACTTGATGATATAAAAAGAAGAAATCAAGGTGTAAAATTATAATGAACATGAAACTTTAATCGCACTTTAAGCCTCAACTAATTACTTTATTACATTCCCATGATGAGATTTTTAAATCTTGCTTTCAAAGGGCAGAGATTTAACTAATGTCCAACAAAGATCTAATTTGCGCACATCTTTCAACTAATACAGCAGGAGATGCATTTATCTCATCAATCTTCCTGATGCAGTCAAGTTAAATATATTTTTCTGTTCTTTATTTTTAATTCTTCGCACTTTTTTGTCCATTTTTTCTTCTCTTTCTGTTATATTGATGAAATAGCATTACAAAAGCAATCAAGAAGTAAGATTCTTGATGAACATGAGCTGTGATAAGTTTCTCAATACTGTATATGTTTCTTATAATGAATACCTCATATATGATGCATTATTTATGTCTTTAACCTTGATATTTCCAATTCCTATTGTTGGAGAATACTAAAATAAATAAAAATAATTCATCAAGTTCAGTAAATGATCTTCTATAGTGTGATGTAGGCCTATTTTACTTCTTTTTGTAACACATACTGTGGAAACTCTATTATTTTATTCTACTTGGAGCAACAATGTTCAATGGAGGAAATACCTCTGAACTTTTCCTTTCAATACTGAAATACTCATATTTTATAATTTTATCACAATTTGACATTTTTCAATATTTATTCAATACCCTACTTTATTATATTGTTCCTCCCTATAGGCTACCCTGTGTGGGGACACTTGAATATATATAATAAAATATTTATATACAAATTTAAATATTATATCATGAAGAACATAATAATTGAATATGGTATTATATTGAAATAAATCAATATATCAATATTTATAATCATTCTTGCACACATTCATACGCACACACATTCACATATGCGCACACACATTCACACATGCGCACAAACATACACACACACACACACACACACACACACACACACACTTACACACACTTACACTAAACTTAAAACTATGTACGGAGTGGTTGCTGTTTTTTTTCATATTTAGTTCAATTTTATTCATAGTTGACGTTTCGTTTTTTTTCAAAGTGCTGATATAATTAGACCATAAATGAATGCGTTTTGAAGAAAGTGACAGTGATTGAAATTTAATACTGTCTTACTGTTTACGCATACCGGACGGGATTTGTGAGTTCAATGATTTATTCGATTTATTCTTTATTATTCTTCATTTTTCTTTTCACAATGGAGCACAGATCGGGAGAGAAAAACTAAGAATACCTTGTACTATTTCTCTTCCAAATTTAGGTAACATTAAAAGTCCAAAATGAGGTTATGTCTTCTGAATTTCCACAACAGGATAAATAATTTTATCCTCAGAGTACACTGTAGATCTATGAGGATTTCTACCCAACTTGACTTTTTTTCTAATCTTTCAAATACATAGCAGATTTCTACAATATTTTGTTTTCTATAAATCATGTAAAACCAATGTAAAAAACAATAAAATCTTTCCAAAATTCAAGAGGAAGCATGTATTTTAGATGCTTCAATAACGTTACTAAACTCGATGCACTACCCGCATATTCATTCAATTGTGAATCAGTCACTTCAAATTAGGGAAAACATCCTAAGGGAATTAGGAATATTGTTTGATTTGGATCCTCCAGGAAGGATGATGTTAGGACTTGAGACTCCAATGTCCGGTTCACCAAGCTCAATGAAAATTGTCAAATTTGAAAATGGTCAAATCAGGTACACGCTTTACGAGAGCACTGAAACATATATGATTTTTATGGCAATAGTCACTAACGATAATTCAAGTGCATACTTGTAAATCATACCCGACTTGACCATATTCAAATGTCAAGATCGAGTTTAGTCAACCCGGGTTTAAGGCTTTGTTTCTTTTCATAATATTATTTAGAATGTCTTCATAAAATGCTGTATTGATAGGACTCTGAGAAGAATAATAAGAAAACAACTACTATAATATCATATTGTGAAATTTGTTGCATAATTAGCTGTTGTACTGTAATTTATTGTAGATTCGTGTATAGACCGGAATGTATTGTGACTTACTTGAATAAATTTGAATTTAAATTTGAATTTGAATTGTAATATCTCAATTCCCATCAATAATTGAGCAATGAATGAACGAAATCACGGGGAAAACCCATGTAAATATATTTGGAATAGATTATATAAATCAGATAACAGTACCGGTAGTCTTATTGGAAGCTTCAACATATTATTTATAGGCAATCTACACATTACTATCACTATATCGAGTACAATAGCAACTGCTGGAATATTACTATGTATATCGATAAGAATGAATTTCAAGCATAACTACTGTGATTGTTACCTATAGGTTGATGTAGGAATATATAACTATATCTCACTAAACTCTATCACACATAAATTTTCCATACTGATGATATTGTGAACTAGTTCAGGAATATAACTATATTTTACTAAACTCCCTCATATATAAATTTTGCCAACTTGATGTTATTGTTGTGGACTAGTGTAGAAATATAACTATATCTCACTAAACTCTATCACACATAAATTTTGCCAAATTGATGATATTGTGAACTAGTTCAGGAATATAACTATATTTTACTAAACTCCTTCATATATAAATTTTGCCAACTTGATGTTATTGTTGTGGACTAGTGCAGGAATATAGCTATACACACTGAACTTCGTAGTATGCCAAAATAAAAGTTAGACATGATTGCACATGCTTCTCTCAAGGTCAAATCTGGGAAGACTGATTCCATTGTTCGTTCAACCTGAATTGGAACTTTATGTATCCATCAGACGTTAATTGACAAATGCATTCTACTTATCACCCTTTTATAACAGTCATTAAAACGTGAATTACAAAGTAGTCTTGGTGATAGTGCAGGGCTACCACTACCATCTTTATAGCTGTAATCAGCAAAACACCATCATTATAGTAATAGACGGGTTGCACTTTTTGTAAGTCATTTTGTACTTTTTTTAAGACTTGTAAACTGGTTCATTGATGAACTGACGGACGCGTCTATTACGTTTAGATGTAATGCCAAGGTTGTATGGGGGCTAAAAATAAATTGGCGTACAGTAATCGCGGTGAATATTGGTGGCTTGATTTTTCATCGACACGAGAAGGCGTGTTGAAAAAGTTTAATCATGTGAGATTGTTGCCGACTTCTCAGGTAGCAAGATACCACAAAATTTTTTTTATCAATGGTGGAAGGAAATTCGATTTCAATGTTCCATAGAAGCATACGGTAAGGATAGTAGGCTATAGGGAGGATTTAGTTAGGAATAAGGAGATCATGATCAATTGCAGAACAGTTTTGAACATTACATTTTCAAATTGCCACTTGGAATAACGAACAATCTTGTGGATGTGGAGTCTGATGCAAAACCATTGAGGCAACATCAAAGTGCATGCTTGTTACCAATCAAATTCATCAAGAAATTAAAATAAAGTATCAGGAGGAACGTTCTCATTAAAAATACATAAGAACCATGACGATCCAGGAATAATAGACCTACTTGTTATTATTATCACCAGCGGTCAAAGATGTTTCTTTTGCTAGTGGTGCCTGAAACAATTTTTAGTTTTTTAGTTCTGGGTAGTTGATTTAATTTATTTTTCCTCCACCTACTGTCAAAAGTACTTATAGCCCAGTCAATGAAGGTCCAAAAAAGCAGTTTCGATCCGAAAATTAAATAAAAGCTGAATTTCCCACCATCGATAGAACCCTCCCAGAGGGTCATTCTCCCAAAAGTCCCAAAAAATCCCCTTGGAGCTTTCCGCCCCAACCCCCTAAAACATGAAAAATGCAGGTAAACACGGGAAATCAATTATCTCTGTAACCATTGATCGGAAACAGTTCTATTATATGCCATTCAATTAGTTACATTATGGACTACAATATTAGTTATATTCATTTTTTCAATAAAATTAACAGTTTTCTTGATAAAATGATATATATGTAAAAATTGAGGGGGTTTGTGATTTGATTTTTTTGTTTTCTCCGATTAACCTCGAAACAAGTAGTTTTAAAGAAAAATGAGTCAAATAATTAATGTAGCCACTCTCATTGCAAATCCATTGGTGTATAGTTTTATGTATTTGCGATTCAATTTGACGCTGTGGAAGGGGAAACAGTCGACGCGGAACGGCGCGGCTGACTCTCTTAGCCATAGTAAACAGCAAACTGGAAATCAATTATCTCTGTAACCATTAATCGGAAAAAATCTATCATATGTTATTCGATTCGTTACATTATGGACTAGAATATTAGTCGTATTCATTTCCTCAATAAATCAAACAGTTTCCTTGATAAAATAATATATACATAAAAATGTAGGGGTCTTTCGATTTGATTTTTGTTTTCTCCGATTAACTTCGAAGCAAATAATCTAAAGAAAATTAGACAAATAATTAATGTAGCCACATTCATTGCGAATCCATTGTTGTATATTGTTATTCATTTGCGATTCGATTTGACGCTGTGGAAGGGGAAACAGTCGACGCGGTATGGCGTGGCTGACTCTCTTCACCATAATAAACAGTAAAATACGACAGTAGTAGGCCTACTGCTTTCTAAGTTGCATCTTATTCACACCATGGCGCTCGAAACAATCAATTTTGTCTATTGTTTTGACATGCGATGAAACTAATTTTTCACATTTTAATTCTCTAAATTCTCTAAAATCATTTTGTTGTTATAGATGTGCTAAATCATGCATTCTATGACAGACAAAGATATTGTTTGCAACCGATAAAATATTCATACTATTACATAATATAATACGTATTTAAAATATGTGTGTATGATTATAATTCTATGCTAAAATTTATCATAAGTTTTGTCAAAAACTGAGATAAATCAAAGATTACAATAGTGTTAACAGTGGCAATTTCCTGAGAAATCATAGCGTGCAGTCTTAGCTGTTTTCTACAGTTAATATTCTTCAAGCCAGGTTGATAATATACCTTCAGTTGAGCCAAATATATATGACGGCTGAGGCATAAAAAAAATATACATTGGGATAGTTGAGTCGAAACTTTCTATGATTCTCTCTGTAAAGTAGCTTATCTTCCGTTCTTACTAGTTGAATCTAGATTATTTAGACAGTTCAATATGAAAATTCAGTAGATTCTAAAGATGAAAGCCATGCAAAAATACAAATTAAGGAAGAGTAAGCATGCATAAAAGGTAGGAAAATCATGAAAGTGTTTCACATTCAACCACAAAGTACCCTACCGTATAAGATTAATTGAAAGACGATTCATCATCTTCTATTATTTTTGTTAACACATCGATTTTTCACCTCCACTCGCATCTTGTCATTCACTATACAAGGTTGGCAGAAGCTTTTCTTTATGTCGATTTATGTTGATTGAAATTGATTTTGATTAGGGCACCAAAAGGATAGATCATTTTCTATTTGAAGCATTCAAATTGAATCTATTTACAGATTTAGTTGGGTGAAGCTATTTGAAAAATGTACCTGATTATCAATTCCATGGTTTTTATACCATTCTAGTTCATTGTGATCATTGAAGGGTTGAAGTGATGAGTTAGTTCAAGTGAATTCTAGTACACAAGTATATTGTGCTTATGATGGGCTCTTCTTTATTTTCTATCGATGTTTTGCTCCAGTAGAGGAAATTTAAAATGTTGGTTCCACATTTTATAAGCTTTATAAATAATATAAATTTGATAAGTCCAATATCAAATTAATCGATGTTGACTTTCATTGTATCGCTTTGTATCAATGTTACTTGCACTGTTTGCAATTCATCACTATTCTCTCAAGAATTAGTTTTTTATGAATTTCATGATAAATCAAAATTGAAATTCAAATGCTTTTTGGATGACGTTCACATTCCACTGGTTTTTTTCAGTAATTGTTACGTTGAAGAGTGAGGCAAGTCAATCCATTTGGAAGTAAAAGGAAATCACAGTGCGATTTGAACAGTGGATAGTAACTTTGAAATTCAGTTGCTCAATTCATTACGGCTTGATACTATCATTCATAATTATAGTTGATCAGAAATATGGATTGTCTTTATAATGTTTATATTTCAGTTTGACCAATCTTCTATCACAGTCTCGCTTTCATTCATAAACATGATAATCCTAAATACGTTGGTTACCTTAAAGATGTAGCTTATCTTACGTCGAACAATGTACAATATAAACAATTTTCATTAAATTACTATTATGATAATCATTGGAATTTCTGCCTGTGATTGAGAAAAAGTCATTTTATGAGCCTTGAAATTCATACCTAGAAAAAGTTGCATTATTACTAGAAATTTTGTTATTTTTACTATTTATTATAGGTACTGTACATTGATTTCTGTGATTATAGAGATCAACTACTTTATTCTGAATCAGGATAAGGATAAATGGGGAAATTGTGAGATGGGGATAACATCCATAGTTACATAGCATCAATTTGAAAGCTCTGATAATAATGATTTGAACGGAACTGCGATTCTGGCTTGGTATTGCCTCTTCATGTTCAGTGAGAATAGTAAGCTTCAGAATAATTCGCTCTCACTATATGTGATAATATTTGGTAACATTTGTTAATATTTGAATCGAATGTGCAACAAATTGATCTACTTTCAGCTTGAAATTTTTTTTGTTTTTTTGTTCTTGAAAATAAATTTTGAATCTTAATTTTTACAAAATAAGGATAAGATAAAGGAGTCGGACACAAAATATATCATGAAACTTTGATGAAAAACATCAATATCTGAAACTAGAGTTATCAAATTGTGTTACCTCTGACTCCTATGGAGAAGGCACACTTCAAATTAATATAATAAATTCTGTGAGAAAACAACGAAATCCTGATTTTTATCATGAGCATGGTTAATTCAAGAAAATTGTAATATTTTTTAAGAGTATTGAAAAGTGAAAATCTATATACAGCGCATGTCAAAACAATAGGCAAAATTGATTGTTTCGAGCGCCATACTGTAAATGAGATGCAATGTAGACAGCAGTATTATTCTGTTTACTATGGTGAAGGGAGTCAGCCGCGTCGGCTGTTTCCCCTTCCACAGCGTCAACTTGAATCGCAAATACATAACAATATACATAAATGGATTCGCAATGAATGTGTCTACATAAATTATTCGACTCATTTTTCTTAAAAACTACTTGCTTCGAAGTTAATCAGAGAAAACAAAAAATTCAAATCGAAAAACCCCTAAATTTTTACATTATATTATTTTATTAAGGAAACTGTTCGATTTATTGAGGAAATTAATTCGACTAATATTGTAGTCCTTAGTTTAACGAATCGAATGGCATATGATAGATTTTTTCCCGATTAATGTTTACAGAGATAATTGAATTCCAGTTTACTGTTTACTATGGCTAAGAGAGTCAGCCGCGCCGTTCCGCGTTGACTGTTTCCCCTTCCACGGCGTCAACTTGAATCGCAAATACATAACATTCCCCTTCCATGGCGTCAACTTGAATCGCAAATACATAACAATATACATAAATGGATTCGCAATGAATGTGGCTACATAAATTATTCGACTCATTTTTCTTTAAAACTACTTGCTTCGAAGTTAATCGAAGAAAACAAAAAAATCAAATCGCAAACCCCCTAAATTTTTACATATATATTAATTTATCAAGAAAACTGTTAATTTTATTGAAAAAATGAATAAAACTAATATTGTAGTCCATAGTGTAACTAATCGAATGGCATATAATAGAGCTGTTTCCGATCAATGGGTACAGAGATAATTGATTTTCCGTGATTACCTGCATTTTTCAACTTTGAGGGGTGCTAGGGGGGAAAGCTCCAAGGGGATTTCTTGGGACTTTTGGGAGAATGACCCTCTGGGAGGGTTCTATCGATGGTAGAAGATTCAGCTTTTATTTAATTTTCGGATCGAAAAAACCTTTATTGACTGGGCTATCACTTTACTCCCTGAAACATGATACTAAAGTGTCACTTTTTTGCTCTAGGTACTAAAAAACAGAAAAACTCCCTAGGGAGTAAAAGTGACTCCATTTAAATAACATGGGAAGCATCTCTATTTTAAAAACGTACATTTGGAATAGGTCAGAAGGTCTAAGCTCAGATGAGGAAGCATATAGAGTAGTCATTAAACCAACTAAATTCAATACCTCAACCAGACATTTGATCGATATATGAAATTTATGTTTGTGTGCTGAAATTATTATTACAAACTTCATAAATCATTATACTAAAACAATGTATATATTTTTTTCTTTTATTCCATGTTATTCAAAATATCAGCAACGAATATTACTTATAAACTAATCAAATTTGAAACGGGAACTTCATCAAAGCTGTAGTTTTGGCTGTCATTGTTGTTACAACTTTAGCCGACAGATAGTGCTGTTGGAGGAGAACTGTGATTACAAGCCAGCTGTTTCTGTTTACTTTTTAGATTATGTTGTAACACATTGTTTGGTCACATACGTTTTTAAAAATTATTTTATTAGCAGTTTTTATAAAAATGTAGGTGGAGGAAAAATGTTGTGTATATCACGAGTGAAAAATGTTTTTTCTCCCTCAGGAAAATTGTTGCCCTCGGCTTCGCCTCGGGCTTTAAACTTTTCCCTCGGGGAGAAAAAACAGCACTTTTCACTCTAGATATACAAATAACTATTTTTGTGATAAGTGTTTGACTTATTATTATTAACCTTTGATTAGTTACGTTGTTAAATTTTGGAAATAAAGAATTTTGACAATTATTGAAAGTATGCATTCTCCCAAGCATAAAATAATGACAGAAGCACTTCACAACCATATTCTTCAAAGACAATAGCTCCAGATATTTAATCATTCCATAACTGTATTTACAATATTCGATAAGCCTATAGAAGAAGCTGAGTAGCAACACAGAAACCCAATGAAAGGCAAACCACCTCAGGAGGAAAAATTGAGGAAGGGGTGAACGTGAGTTTTCATTCACAGAGGAATGATTTGTTTGGTTAAAATGTATTCATACCTTTAGGAATTCCATTAAGGGAATCCTGGTGTGCCCATGAAGGGAGAGGGGTTTGGATGCAGACTGCCTCCTTGAAATACCGTACTTGGGGGTATCAATATCAAAATCCTGGGAGAGGGGCCCCAAACATGGTCAGCAGTGATAAAAATGTCTACTGACAACATTTTTTCTTTTTGATCGTGGGGTTGGAAGCGGAATTGTTTTTAAATTTAGAAGGGATGCGTTCATGGAATTGGGAGGGGGACACTCCTGAGGAATCCCAATAGAAACAAGAAGGAAAACGTAAATCTCTGATGAGAGAAAGTTGTAGTTGATGAAAGAGTTGTAAGATGTAGGACCGGTTGAACAAAAGCCGGTTAAATTTTAACCATGATTAACTCCTCAAGAACCAATCAGAGAATGCGTTTTTGAAAAGACGGCTTCTCTGATTGGTTCTCGTGGAATTAATCATGGTTAAAATTCAACCGGCTTTGTGCAACCGGTACATAAAAAGGTAAATGGCAAGAATTATTATAGAGCCAACATCTATTTATCCTGGAATTAATATTGGATTGCTCGAATTCTTAGGTAGTCACCAAATCGTGGAATAAATCTATAGCATGAAAACAAGTTTAAAATTAAGTTTGGGGGAAACAGATCACATAATAATCTGTCAAAGATTACAGAGGTAGTCTACAACTATACAAGTAGATGACATGGGATTAAATTGGATAAAATATAGAATATTGTTGAGAAATTTTCCGTCGAGACGATGATCACCACCAAAAGAAAGAGACAGAAATTGTTTACCTCAGCTACAGTGGGATTCACTCGAAACTGTCAGCATTCCTTATAAGTAACACGAGAGCTTCCCATTCAAGTAATGCTGACAGTGTTAGAAGTCGAAAACCAGTCAAGGTACAGAACCGGTCGCAACACGAAAACCGAAGGTTTGACCAAAAAGCCAACCTATCGACAAAATTCTCGTCTGGTGAATAAGAATTCGATCAGAATTTTCGTATAATTAATCAGATTCTCGGCTAAACATAAACAAGAATAAGGGAGCAGCAAATACCAGTGCACCGGGAGAAGGAAGACGTTTTGAAATAATGTTGGACTGATCAATGTAAACTTCTTTTGAAACATAGACATTTTTTAATTGGTTAGGGTATTATGATTTTGAATGGAAATGGATCTAGTATTATTTGTAGGCCCACAGTGGTTTGAGCTTATATCAATACTAATTCACATTCAGAATTCTGATAAACAGCTGATACCAGTGTTTATAGCTCTGCAATATTTATGTACTTTTTACTTTCCTTGCCCTATTACCATAGGTAAGGAAAGTATAGCGAAAAAAATTAAGGTACCCCAATATCCAAATATTTCTATACGTTTCAAGGTCGCCTGAGTCCAAAAAAAGTGGTCTGTATGTGTGTATGTGTGTGTGTGTGTGTGTGTGTGTGTGTGTGTGTGTGTGTGTGTGTGTGTGTGTGTGTGTGTGTGTGTGTGTGTGTGTGTGTGTGTGTGTGTATGAGTGTATGATGTGCGTCTGCATACACGATATCTCATCTCCCAATTAACGGAACGACTTGAAATTTGGAACTTGAGGTCCTTACACTATGAGGATCCGACACGAACAATTTCGATCAAATCCAATTCAAGATGACGAAAATGTTGTCAAAAACAGGGGTTTTCGGGATTTTCTCGAAAACGACTCCAACGATTTTGATCAAATTTATACCTAAAATAGTAATTGAAAAGTTCTATCAACTGCCACAAGTTCCATATCTGTAAAAATTTCAGGAGCTCCACCCCATCTATGAAAAGTTTGATTTTAGATTCCAAATTAGGCCTATCAGGCTTCAGATACAATTTAAACAAAAAAGTCCAAGTGGAAAAGATTGAGCATGAAAATCTCTACTATTAATGTTCAGTAGCATTTTCACCTAAAATTGAAAATAAGCTCAAAATTCGAGAAAATGTGATTATTCAATTACAAACTGTTGGCAACTGTTGATTCTATTAAATCATTCACTATATGCAGAGATAGCAGACCTCGTATGTCTACAGCGTTATTGTCCTGTCACCAGCTGGTTAAGATCTTTGAATAGTAGACTTGAGATGCGCGGGAACACAGGCGTCAGGTGATCAATTTTCATAACGGCAAGGAAAGTTGTGTGAGTGCGCCGCACCAGATTTCCTTTTTAGGGCTACTGATTATTGAAAAACAATAAAAAATTCATCGAGTGCCCTTCATTTCAGATTTAAATCTCCAAGAGCTATTTTCAATTGATTAACACTTGAAAATGGTTCTTAAAGAGATGAAACTGGTTGTGTTATAATACAATAAAGGGCACTTGATAATAATGTTTATTGTGTTTCAATACCTCTGCAATATATGGAGCAGTGAATTTAATGACAAGTTTTGAAAGAATCTGATGTAAATTATCTAAGAATATTACCGAGACGGCTCACATTGAAATTTCAATTCAAGTTGAACATTTCTATCGAAATGAAGTAGTAAGCTCCATTGTACGTTACAAGTCAATTCGTGAATTCGCTCAATAAATCCTAATAAAAATTGAAACCCCTTACCTTCACAATATCATTAAAATATTATGAAACATGCTACTATACCAGACTACCATCAGATAACAAAATTGAAGAAAAGCAAATAAACTTAATCGATTCGACTAGAGTTTCAAACCTCATATACACGATCAATATATAAATACTGAATCGGATAAAACCGAATAAATAATTTGCCAAAGTGCTATTTTGTCGATTCTGAACCAAGTTACACAATGTAGGTGTTTACAGCTTGCGTGTTAAAAGGAATTCATTGACGTCATGTTCCACAGGTTCGTAGCCTACATAAATTAAAACATAAATTTGAAAAGTGGTACCAGAATATATTAGTTAATGTTAATTACAAATACATCGAACAAGTGTAACCCCTTCCCTATATGGATGCTGGATGAATTAGAATTCAATCTAGTGGTTGGGGAGAATGCAGTTTACAAATTTCTTCGTCTCTTTCTGTCTCTCATTGGAATTGGGTTACTGTCTCTCTCCAACAGTAAGCTTCCGTCTTTCTTCAAAGATAAGTTTCTGTCTCACTTTTAAAGTCAGTTTCTGTCTTCGTTCAAGAGTAAGTTCTGTCTTTCTTCAAAAATAATAAGTAGTTCGTCTTTCTTCAAAAGTCAGGTAGCCTACTGTCTTCCTTCAACAGTCAGTTTCTATCTTTCTCCTAAGTTACTGTCCTTACTCGAAAGTCAGTTTCTGTCTGCGTCTGAGGCTTAATCATTTGACAAAGCCGGAGCCAAATATTCTGATAAGTTGCCAGGCGAATTTAAATACTATTTTCCATCTCAGTTTTAAAGATCACATGCTGTCGATTAGAGTAGCTGATGTGAGGTGATGGGCACATCTCCAACACAATGTGAATTTTTCAAATATTTTAAACTTGAAATAAGAATTTTTTCTTGACTGGTTTGCATTTGAATGGAAATAGATAATTCCAGAGAATGATGAAATTGAAGTAAGTCTTGTCATAGATTGAGAGATATTGATAAATTATTCCTCTAGTAGCCTAATCCAATTGAATAGGTATTGGACTGACCTTCTACATCTGATGATCACATCTCGATAAATACCAATTAATTGGTTGATGGGGTCATCTACAAATTCCTGCAAAAGACAAGACAAATTGAATTATTTTAACGCTCGATGCATAAATATTTTTCACTATTATACTATTGCAGAGATTATTTTTTGTGATTGTTTTATATATTTATGTTCATTGGTAAGACAGGAAACCATTTTTATCGTTCAGTCAGTAACTAGTAGTTCTGTGAACAGTAGACCTCACGCAGTATTCTCATCCACAAGTACCTGATTGAAACTATAGACCTTATGGAAATACAATAATAGACTTGCTTCTCCACACATCTGTGTAATCACTTGTCAGCTGATTTATGATAAATAATTCTACAGTCAGATTTTTACTTCAATATTGGCGTATGAAGGAGGCTCCTTTTTCCTTTTATATTATCCTTGAATGCAAAATTTCCAAAAACCTTGTATATACGTCGACGCGCAATTAAAAAAGGAACATACCTGTCAAATTTCATGAAAATCTATTACCGCGTTTCGCCGTAAATGCGCAACATAAAAACATATAAACATTCAAACATTTAAACTTTTAAGATAAATGCCAAACCATCGACTTGAATCTTAGACCTCACTTCGCTCGGTCAATTAGTTTTCGCGAAAAGAAAGTTAAAAACTGTTGAATAAATAAATTATATTTTCTCAAAACCAAAACCTCTACGCATATTTCTCCATAAAATTGTGATTAACTAGAACTTTATTTATTCTTCATTCTTTCTCACAATAAATACATCATCGAAATGTCAGGAGAGAAAGAATAATTTAACCTTGAGCTATTCCTCTCCCAAATTAAGATAAGGTTACACATAGTCCAATCCAAAATAGCTTAGTTCTTGTATTTCTTCACTTGACAATATTTTCACAAAGCAAATGATATTTTCCTACAGTTACGTTGAAAAGTGGCCATTGCTGCACTGATTACAGAACGCAAAGAATCACTTTTCCGTTCTAGTGTGGGAAAAATTTTTCTGCACTCCAGATTTGCAACATGGCAACGCAAAATACTTAGTAGGTTATATGGAGCAACAGTGCAGCAAAATGAAAATGAAGTTGGTAACAGTGACTGGGCTGCTATAGTGAGCAGAGGTGCAACCAAGCACAACGCGCTAATTATTATTCATTATATATTATAACCAAGGACAACGAGGACTTTAGGATTTTAGGATTAAGGTTTTTATCAATAATAAAATTACACAGAAAAACATTTGATGCATTTCAGGCAATTTTACCCATAATTACCCACTTTTCATATTCAATGGTAACTGTAGGAAAAACTTAATGTGAAATACGTGCGCAAAGTTCCTCTCCTGCACTCAAGAAACCATTCCAACGTGAAACCAATCTGTAAACGTTTCTTTCGGTGCAGCAAACTGTCACTTTGCGCACTAGTTGCACAAATAACTATTTCACTTGAGAAGAGTGTTTGTGATCTATTGGAACTTCAAAATAGTGTTGAATATTATATGTTTTGTGTGTGTTAAAAATTAACCAACTGAACTATTGCTGGCCATATTTGGCACTAATTCTGTTACTTGAGTGAGCTAGAGTAACAAGCGCCATTTTCCATTCACACAAAAATGAATAGAAAAACAATAATCAATTAATTCAATCCGTCCCAAAACCACAATGTAATACTACAAAGATTAATAATAAATTACATATAGTCTCAGTAGTTGTATAACAAGTTGTCTTTAATGTCAGACAACTTAAATTTCAGAGAAATAATATTTCCTAAACTCACTTCCAGTTCCCAGCTACTTTCCAGTCCACAAATTCAACTCCTGTTATCATTCTTATACAAACATGAAAAGTGTAAGAATTTACACTACATTCCTCATTGTTATTATTAATCAGTTCGATTCTATTCTAGATCTTTCCACAAGGGTTTTCCCATCAACCACCATTGCTCTTATCTTTATCATTCTTGTTATCTTCCAGCTCTGTGAGAAAACTAACGCCTCAGTCCATCAATAGCAATTATTTACAATAGCATTCATGTAATCTGTATACCTATAGATAGATTTACTCCAATCTGTCAGCTTTCCTTATAGATTGCATCAATTGATCCCTATTAAACCAATGCTGACAGTTAAAGTTAATCTTACTATGGAAGCCTATATAGTACTTATTATAGACTGTTCGTACATACACATTTGGGTCCAATTAAAATCCATTTCGGATATTTTGCTAATCCGGATATGTGTAATGTATTAAGCCAATCATCCGGTTAAACTCTTTTCCAGACTTTCCGTTGATTGAATACAGAAGTTAGGAATGCTTTGATTGAGAGAAAAAAGCCTGGAAGGTCTAAGTACAGAAGTACTTTTCTTGAAAATTCTCATCAAGCTTTCCAATTTTTCAATCATAAGTTTTCATTTAGTTCATATTAATTTAGTAGTCAAAGAATGATATTGGAAAAATATTGTTTTTCATGATTAAGTGGTTATAACAGCTTCAAGGCGTTTCACCCATACACTTCACTACTGCAAATCAAACCAAATGAAATTTTATTACAATTAATTGAGATTATAAATAGTATAAATTATTATATAATTACACAATAGTGAGGTCCATATTATAATGCGAGAGGAGAAAGATAGGGGAGAAAAGTGTTGACGATCCTCTGTCTTGTCAATGCCTGTTAAGAAAATTTAATTTGAGTTATTTCATTCACTTTGTATTGATAGAATTTCATGTGTATTCCTCATTTCTATTCTGTAAACAAATAGGTTCTACTCTTTGTTTATAAAAGTTATGTACTCTCATCTACATATTTATTTTCTGTTCTGAATATGTTAATTGTTCATTTTTTCCATTATAATGTAGTGCTAGTATGCAATGGGTCTTGCAAGACCTGGCAATACATTGTCATTTGTGATAAACAATCAATAAACAATCAATGCCTTCTATAGACGGTAGCTGATACAGGTTTATTATGCAATACGGGTAACTGCTCATTCTCGTTTAAAATAATCAATTTTATACTTTATTGAGTAGAAAATTATATGTTTCAATAATTTCATAATGAATTTTCATTATTAAGATGAAATATTTTGTGAATTAATTATCAATTCTACATTGTTAAAAGACGATCTGGCGACAGGGCAAAGCGAGAAAGAGATAGCGCTATCCGCTTTGTTGAATGTTAGACAAGGATAGCAATACCATTGCTAATTACCACTGCCATTACAATGTGGAGCTCACTATAGTACGTTTTTCATGCGCATTTGGATGAATGCGATACCATATTTTTATCCGAAATAGGTCTAGTTGATTTTTATAAATGAAGAAACAGTAATATTTCCAAGCAGTTTCAGAAAAGGAAGTTCATCACTCTATTCCCATGAAATTCCCTGTTCCATCGTATTCCCATTTACATAGATAAGAAGGATTCTCGATCGAAACGGAAGTGATATGATGAAGATTATGAGTTGAATTCAGATCCATCAAACATGAATATGTTAATCATGGACAATGTGGGAATACTTTGAATATAGACTAGACTGCAAGGAAGCTACTATATAAAAAGCACCAATGTTTTCCATTTAACCAATGCCGACATTTTAGAGTGAATTACACTGCACCCCAGGTTGTCTATTATAATCCAGTCAAACATCTCCTGTCTTTCCTAATAATAAAAATATTACCTACTACCCTTGAAGATGCCTTGGGATGATTTACATTCTGATATTTGAATTGAAATTTTTTTTTCCTACAGTTACGTTGAAAAGTGGCCATTGCTGCACTGATTACAGAACGCAAAGAATCACTTTTCCGCTCTAGTGTGGGAAAAATTTTTCTGCACTCCAGATTTGCAACATGGCAACGCAAAATACTTAGTAGGTTATATGGAGCAACAGTGCAGCAAAATCAAAATGAAGTTGGTAACTGGGCTGCTATAGTGAGCAGAGGTGCAACGAAGCACAACGAGCAAATTATTAATTAGATATTATAACCAAGGACAGCGAGGACTTTAGGATTTTAGGATTAAGGTTTTTATCCATAATAAAATTACACAGAAAAACATTTGATGCATTTCAGGCAATTTTTACCCATAATTACCCACTTTTCATATTCAATGGTAACTGTAGGAAAAGCTTAATGTGAAATACGTGCGCAAAGTTCCTCTGCTGCACTCAAGAAACCATTCCGCCCTCGCCTACGGCTCGGGCGTAAACGTTTCTTTCGGTGCAGCAAACTGTCACTTTGCGCACTAGTTGCACAAATAACTATTTTGTGCCTTATAAGAAACTGATATAATTCAGCCATAAACGACACTATGGCAAACCATATTTGTCATATATTAACTAGTAGTTCTGTGAACAGTAGACCTCACGCAGAATTCTCATCCACAAGTACCTGATTGAAACTATAGACCTTATTCAAATACAGTAATAGACTGGCTTCTCCACACAATCATCTGTGTAATCACTTGTCAGCTGATTTATGATGAATAACTCTATAGTCTGATTTTTACTCTAATTACTCTCCTTTTATATTATCCTTAAGATGCAAAATTTCCAAAAACCTTGTGTATACGTCGACGCGCAATTTAAAAAGGAACATACCTGTCAAATTTCATGAAAATCTATTAATGTGTTTCGCGGTAAATGCGCATCATATAAACATATAAACATTTAAACATTAAGAGAAATGCCAAACCGTCGACTTGAATCTTAGACCTCACTTCGCTTGGTCAATTAATAAGAGTTTTCAAGCAATTTTCCGTATTTGGGTAGCCTATATTTTACAGTCAGTGGTATTTTCTCTTAAGTATCAACCTACAGAATGATCCGTAACCCTCTAATTATTGGTACTCAAGCAAAACTGATATGCATAACTTTTAGAAAAACGCATTAGCAATAACAACTGGAAGATGGCATGGAAGCGCTTGGTTTCAAGCTTTAGTTTCTCGATAAAATGATGAAATTTTCAATCGAGAATAAATGAGGGCATAAATGCATCAGAATCTAATAACATCAAATTAAAAGCAAATGCATCACTAAAAAAAGAAAATATTTCAAATATTATAAACTGTTAGATTAATTGATATCTATGGAAATAATCATAAATGGAAAAAAATCGCATTATCATTGATTCCCTCATGAATCACCTAGGCTTAAAATACTTCTTGAAAGTTGCCTTTGTAAATAAATGAATGAAAAAATGGGTTTGCAATTAATATTTCCCATTGAATGTTTATATTGGATTCAAAATTGAAGATTATCAATTGAAATGAATGAAGAAAGCAACTTAAAATGATTAGAAACAATCAATATTTCTTATTTCCAAATATTGGATATCGACCTAGTAGGCCGAACAATATCTGTAGTTGGCCTTCTTCTCATAACAGTCATGACAGAAATGATTTATGATCAATCCTGCACTACTCTACTCCTAACACCTAACGCTCCATTCATTACAGAAATACACTTGTTTTCGAAAATCTGTCTTTGAAACTAATTCCAGAACTCTCAACAGTTGTTTCGCGTCCAAAGTCAAACGAACAGTATCTAGATCTAAATAGCGGCGTGATCTCTGCGAACGACTTTTGGCACCTATCTGCAACCTCGGCACGAGATATAATTAGGCTACACTTTCCACTATCACTAACATTGATACAGAGGGCATATTTCTAGATTGAAAACATTTGACGAACCGTCTCCTGTTAGATACGTATATTAGAAAACAAAATTAGAGAAATTTGAACCTCGGAGCGGTATATAAGATAAATTCCTGTATGAGATTGAGTTTATGTGTGATTTGTTTATTTGTTATGTGAAACACATTTTGTTGCAATTTCGTTGAAAAGCTTCCAAAGTATTACATAATAAAATTGAGGAACTAAATTTAGCAAGTTCAATTTGAACTATTTTGAGGTGATAATTTGGAATTGCAATGTTATGATTCAACTAATAAAACTGTTTGTGATTTGAATGTGGAACTATATAGGATGGAGAATTCCATGGAAAATCTTCTTTTCGTCTTTATTCTACGGTGAAACTTAATGCACAAATAACGGTGTCGGCCTATATGTATGTTATTAATGTATAAGTAATACAGCTCTCATTTGTATATTTTGATATCTCATGTCGTATAAAAAAAATGCATTGACAACATTGAATTATACTCAATGAAAGTTGATGGCGGTAGGGGTGGCAAGAAGGAATATTGAAGAGATGAGATAAAGATCTTATTCAACTGTTCCAAACAGCAAATTTTGACAATATAATAAAATAAAATGTGTGAGTGATAATAGAATTTTATGGAACGGCGCTCAATCTCCAAAACTCTCTGAGCAATTTGGTTACATTTTTGGAACTGTTGGATGCAAAATAGCGCCCAAAACATAAAATTGCGAAGTTCCCTTCTTCTAACATCTTCCAACAATATTAAAATATATTTTCAGAGAGCAGGTTATTGTGGACAAAGACAACACAATGATTTCAAATGTGTTTGATGTTCGCAAATGTCTGCATCGTATAGGTATGCACACTCCAATTGAAAACAATGCATCAAATCGAATCGTCCGATCCCTACGATGCGTGCCGTCATAGCCACCTCTAGTACAAGGCCCCGGCCTACGATATTGCAACGTCGCAGTGTAGGCCTAGAATCTAATACATGATTGGTGAAAAAGATTTTAAAAAATACCAGCTGATCTTTTCCACCGATCATGTATTAGATTCTAGGCCTACACTGCGACGTTGCGATATCGTAGGCCGGGGCATTGTACTAGAGGTGGCTATGGTGCCGTCCGTCCGATGACGATCTGTGTGCGCCTACCTTTATACAGTTCTCCGGAATCATCCGAAATCATATATGAATTTTGTTGCAGATTACAGTTATATTATACAGAAAAACGCTGTGAGCTCTAAACTCTTAAAGTATATCATACGCCTACTATTTATTCCCACGCACAAAAGAGATTAGATAGTGACTCAGTGACTCAGATTCCTTAAGTAAAAAACCAAGAAATTATACATTCCGACACAAGACGCGGCTGTGAGAAAAAATTAAGATTTTTTAGTTAATTGGACTAGATGGGTTATTCTCAAGAATAAGAACAATGAAAATCCGAGTGAAGTTTCAAATTTCACAGGGCTTCATTTTTGTCTTTAGGGCAGGAATTCCACTTTCTAAAAGTTCGTAGGAATTGAGTATCATCAGTAGTTAAGAATGGACGAAAAAATAAGAAAAGATTATACAGTGATTGCAAATTCAAAAGAGTTCATGAAAAAACCAAGAGTCACCTCGTCAAGAGATAAATAGTTATTTGTGCAACTAGTGCGCAAAGTGATAGTTTGCTGCACCGAAAGAGACGTTTACGCCCGAGCTGTAGGCGAGGGCGGAATGGCTTCTTGAGAGCAGCAGAGGAACTTTGTGCAAGTATTTCACATTTAATTTTTCCTACAGTTACCATTGAATATGAAAAGTGGGTAATTATGGATGAAATGATGGCTGAAATCCATCATATGTTTGTGTATGTGATGCTGTTATTAATAACAACCTTAATTCATTTAAAAATTAATAATCCAATTGAAGTTGAAAATTGTCAGCCAAAGTTCTCATCTTTATCCATTCAAGAATCAGAAAAAATACAGATAAAACAAAAAATTGCATTCAAAATACATGCCAACAGCATGGCTGAATGGCTGAACCGACAAGCGCGCGACCTAGCGGGAAGAATCGTACCTAACTTCGTTTCATCCAACTAAAAACAGTATTCAGATATTTAGACATGGTTAACTAAATTACCGAAAAATAATATAAGTAAACTAAAAAATATTTATAAAATAACGTAGACAACAGAAAATATTTTATTGTAGTATATTCTAATGTTAATTTATTAATTTTATTGTCATGGATTTTGAACGGTAATTATTTAACCTGAAAATTCGAATTTCATAATGTGTGTTTGCTACATTTCTCATTGCTTATAGTTGAAATAATTATTACTGTCAATAGAAAATAAACATTATTTATTATTAAATGTTGGTAAGCTATTATTTAATTATGATTTAGATAAACATTATTCTTGTTTTGGATTTCTAGATTGGAATCTTATCATAAATGTAGGGTAGCCATTGAAATGATTCTTATCTAAATCTAACCACAGTCATTGTTACCAACATAATTTTTGTTTTCGTGCACTAATCCTCCATATAACCCACCAACTATTTTGTGTTGCCATGTTGCAAATGTGGAGTGCAGGAAAAATTTTTGCCGCACTAGAGCGGAAAAGTGATTCTTTGTGTTCTGAAATCAGTGCAGCAATGGCCACTTTTCAACGTAACTGTAGGAAAAAACAATTTTCCCTTCATACGTTCGCTTAATAATTCCGAGTTCACCACTTGGAATAGCAATGTTTCAATTTATGAGACTCTGTAGGAAGTAGGAAGAACAGAACAGGAGGGAAATAGGAAGAGAAAGAACACAAATAAGAATGCTACTATAGTGAGGTCCACGTTATAATGACAGTATTTGATCAACTTTGGTTTTGCTATCCTTGTCTATCATTCGACAAAGCCGGTGGTACTATCCTTTTATAGGTCCACAACGATGCCAATTATGTTTTTGACAGTGTAGAAATATGATTAATTGATGCAGAGAATCGGCATCGCTATTCTTCTATCTTTATTCACTGTCATTTTAAAGTGGACCTCACCATAGTAGCATAGTTGTATTCTGATTTCAATTTGATTCCATGGAATATTTCGTATGTAACAGGTGAAGAAATTCCCGCGTTCATGTCCACCCTATTTCAATAATAATTGATGTTAGATAATAATCACAGTTTCGAAGTGGGGTTTTCCACTTTGATACATAAATAGCTCTGTTCAAGGCATTTGATCAAATTCACGATAATTCAATGCAGTGAAAATCAATGAAATCAAGGTATCCTATCTGCTTAGTCAATCAGGCTGATATCTTTCATATAATCAATCACTTATTTGAAATGAGAATATATACTGTATTTATTTAATCATTCAGAATTACACAACTTATAGAAAAGTACCACAGGCTAACTTACGCCCAAAAAGGTTCTAATTCTAATTTATACAACAGTCCAAATGTAGCAAAGTTAAGTGTAATTAATATTTAACGAAAATCCTAAATAAATGCTGTAAATCACCCCGAAGACTTCTGCTACTGCAGACATTGACAACAGGGTTAACAGCTAGATGGAAATTCGATGAGAACTACTATCCAAAAATTACTTGCCAGCCCGGGAATTGAACCCGGTACCTTCCAATTGCCAGTCAGGAATGCTTACCCTTACACCAAACTGACAATCTCTGGATAGTAGCGCACATTTTATACGAAGTCATAGCGGCCAACCAGTTACAGATGGAATTGAATAAAGAATGCATTTATTTAGGATTCTCGTTAAATAATAATTATATATTAATTAGCATTTGAATAAATACATTCTCTATTCAATTCCATCTGTAAAAGTTAAGTGTCACTTCAACATTCTTCAGTTACACACTCAATTTACAATTCAAAACACACAAAAATCATTTTTAAATTGAAAAATACTTCTAAATTACTATTTCGTAATACGATGTGGTGACAACTCAGAAAATCTAGAAATAAAGATGTTCCGTCGGACTAGCTAGGAAGCCTAACAATCATCCTTCATTGCCAATCAATATAAATTATTATGCTCATAAAAAGGTAAGGTTTCATCCATCTAGAGCAAGTTGAACAGTGAATTGAGATATATTGGAGATCTCAACCATGGCCAATCTATTATGATAGATTCATATCCTTATTCATATTCATATCCATGGCCATATCCATATCATATCCATATCATATCCATATCATATCCATATCATATCCATATCATATCCATATCATATCCATATCATATCCATATCATATCCATATCATATCCATATCATAATCATATCCATATCATATCCATATTCATATTCATATCCATGGCCATGTCCATGGCCAATCTCTTCTTACTATAGAAGAGAACTTTTCATAGTCTTTTTAGGGCTACTTTTAAAGCTACTTTTACTTGGAAATGGCATCAGTAGTCAAGACATGTCGTGCAAAATAATTCAAAAGGGTACTGAGATTTATATTTTTATTTATAAAAGAACTATATAATGGCTATGTCTCAACCCCATCAACTTAAATAGAAAAACTGAAAAGATCATAGTGCCAGCAAGAAAATGTAGATTCTACATGTGTTCACCTAGTGAGCCAAAAATATCCTTCCTAGTCAATCTCTATCAATACTTCAGCTGAATACGATTTCATCCTTCTAGATAAGTGAATAGACTTAGAACGTTGTCAAAAATCCACTTTAATTAAATAAAAATTAATATTTTAGAGGAGCATGCTTTCGTGTGTGCTCACACATCATCAGCTGTAAGTTACAGTAAAGTTACAGGAAGTAGAAACATTCCAACTTAACAAAAACAAAAGCAAGAGCTACTTGATCATTCTGACTAATTATCATTCCTATTTTTAATTTATGATTTTAATTTTAATTCTAATTTATTCTTAATTATAACAAAATTATTAGAAATTATATGATTTCGGCCTAATTTTTATGAAAAACTTTTTACTTATTATAAAACTAACAAAAAGAAAAGCAAGAGCCATTTGTTCATTGTAATTGATTGTTAATTCTAATTTTATTAATTCCAACAAATTATTTGAAATTACATGAATATTCATATGAAAAAAAAATTATAATATAAATAAATAGGTGTAAGGCAGTAAAATAGGTTATCTAAGTTAAAAAGATTTCAGAGTGGAAATTTGTAATAAAATGAAGGAATTGTGAAATATCATCATCACTGTTGGAAATACTTATCAAGAATCCTAGAAAACTACTGAAATTGGGGTTATAACAACCTAGTCTGTTTTTTTTCCTTAAATGTTCAATAAACTATTTTTTTTTCAACATGTCTAGATTTGATTTGGTTCATTCTAGATGGTCTTGAACTAACCTACTTATATTACAGGGGAATATGTTAATATGATGATTAAGGTTGTTATTGAACTGTCTTTTTCTATTTTTTGAATTTCTACTGTTTCTAAAATATTCAATAGCCTGCTTTTAGGACAAAAGTGCAGTATGTCGGTATTGTTTTTTGGGTCAAAACTGTGTCCATTCTCTAATAGATGGTCTGCAAAATTTGAATTAATATTACCCGTTTTCCAGGCTGTGGTATGCTCTGCATAAAATCACATCTAGATAAGATTGAAACGTGAGTTGAGGCGTTTTGAAGCACTCAGTACACACCTTTTTAACTTATAAAAAATCAGGAGTGTGATATTACTAAGTGAGCAATAAACCCATGATAAGCAAGAACTATTTACAAGGAGAGCAGTAATGGTAATCACATTACGTGGCCAATTGCAGGCGTACGCACTAAAACACTCCCGGCATACAGATCAATTAACGCACAAAACGCGATAAATTCCCTCTCAACCACGTACGGGATCAATCACAGATGAACGGTAGACGCCATAAGTTAAGATTGCGATAACAACTGAATGTTTTATTGTCGAGTTGTGAGTACTTGGCATGCGATACGATCGCTTTCAGAAGTTGTTTCTTGCGTTGCTGGTCACGTGATTCGAATTGCCGATTAATTTATTGTTTTCACGCGTCGGCTTCCAGTTGCATGTAATAAATAATGAAGATTGGAGCGATTTTTGAACGACGACAATGAAGTCTTGAACAAAGCAGTGGTGGAAGATTATTATGAATGGATGAAGCTACAGCGGCTAAGCTTGATCCGGTCTGATCAGTCTGGCTGCGTAGTTGTAGCTATGATTGCGTAAAAGAAATTTGAAGAAGATCCAGGTTGGATAAAGAATATTTTTTTCCTACAGTTACGTTGAAAAGTGGCCATTGCTGCACTGATTACAGAACGCAAAGAATCACTTTTCCGCTCTAGTGCGGGAAAAATTTTTCTGCACTCCAGATTTGCAACATGGCAACGCAAAATACTTAGTAGGTTATATGGAGCACCAGTGCAGCATAATCAAAATGAAGTTGGTAACAGTGACTGCTGTGGCTGCTATAGTGAGCAGAGGTGCAACCAAGCACAACGCGCTAATTATTATTCATTATATATTATAACCAAGGACAACGAGGACTTTAGGATTTTAGGATTAAGGTTTTTATCAATAATAAAATTACACAGAAAAACATTTGATGCATTTCAGGCAATTCTACCCACTTTTCATATTCAATGGTAACTGTAGGAAAAACTTAATGTGAAATACGTGCGCAAAGTTCCTCTGCTGCACTCAAGAAACCATTCCGCCCTCGCCTACGGCTCGGGCGTAAACGTTTCTTTCGGTGCAGCAAACTGAAACTTTGCGCACTAGTTGCACAAATAACTATTTCAGGGATGCTTGAAGTTGAATGAAGTGATAATAAAGTGTTTTTCGATGGAAAAGAAATACTGGATAAAGAGGTTTCAGGTTGTAGATAGTTTTTAAAAGTTGATTGTAGTAATAAGGAATTTTTTGATGAGTGATACTAGAGACAAATGATTGTTACAAGTATCTTTGTTTAACGGTACCTTTACTCTATGGTGATACTGAATGAAGAAATAGTGATGTTCTTTGAACGCTGAAGAAATTAGATGAACTTCAGTTCCGAAGTGTTATTGTATGAAAATTTTATACCGATTACTGATTCATAAGTACATGCTGGATAATGAATGAATAGAAGATACTGGTACTGAATGAAGATGCTGACACTGAAAAGTGTTGTTGAAAGGGGAAGTGGATTTGTTTTCATGAATGGAGAAATGCTCATTAATGAAATAGCTATGTTAAAAGAAAAAAACTGAAGTATATCCACTGAATAAAGAAATGATTCTAAACTAATGTGATAGTGATTTCTAATGATGATAGATAATGAATGAACTTCACAAGCACAGCTTGGAAGTTAATGACGGAGATGAAGTAGAAGAATCACTTGAAATTTGAAAATTAAAAAAGTTAAATTGAATGGGAGAGTAATCACGAAAGAAGAAAGATGTTTTGAGATACCTACTAGATGAGATATTATTGCTCAATTTTAGGAAGCTATTCATTTTAGGATAAAGTATAGGCAGTTATTGCGAGAAAAATTAAAATTGTGACGTCAGGTCTCTTGATACTTTCAAACAAATTATTTGTTATATTGATTGGAAAAAAGGATGTCGAATGATTCCTCATGAATCATCTCACCAATGGGGATTATTGTTCTCTGATTGGTAAAAGTCCCAACTCCAACCAAGCACCTGATTGGCTGAAATTGCTGCCACGAAATGGTGGATTTATAATTTGTTAATAACGTGCAAGCAATGATGTAGGTTACATTGTTTTATAAAGAAGCATTGATTTAATGTAAAAAAATGACCAGTAAAACTCACATTTCAGACATCCAGATATAATTGAGCTTCTATAGGGAAATTTCATCATTTAGCTCTATGAAATATACCTAATGAAAATTAGATTCGATTAGTTTAAATAGTCTCCTCGATGTACTGTAAATTTGTTGAATTATTGAATTTTCTTCATTACTTTCCACATCCCTCTGAAGACTGCTAGTTCCCTAACTAGACCAGAAGAAAATTCATGATTTTTTCTAAGAATATAATTTTTTTCAATTTTCTCATTTTTCAATTATTCATTATTTTTTCAATATCAATGAATTGAATGAAATCAATTTCAATGAATTGTGTTTTGTGTATCATTGAAAAAATAAATAGACTATCCAATTTTATTTTGGAATCAACTGCAAGCCTCTTTAATAGATGAATAATTTTTTTACTAGGAACGGGAATCAGCTTATAACTGAACCTTTTGTTGATCTCACTAGATACGAATCAATTATCAATTTTATTAATTTATTATAATTGAACTTCTAGTTTATTTCAAAACTAAATATTTCAAAACTAAATAACAATGTAATATCAATTGTTGTGTTTGAATGACTAATTTTATAGTAGGCACTTTTAAAATCTGAACCATCTATCAGTCCAAATTAGTACAGTACTTGAATTGGACATGATTTATTCTAGGAGAATAAGTATTTCAATTTCAATCTCAATCCAACAATTTTTCTCCTCATTTCTCGTCAAATCCAGTTTTCTTAATAGCCAATCAAGATTCAATTAACATGAGAATGCACCTCCAGTAGTCATTATCAGGGGAATCTCCAGTCGCATCTTCAGGAGTAGAAAAACGACAAAAAAGCCGCCGCCAAGGACGAATTCACCACAACCTCAACATCTGTCTCATCATTCATGTTAACAGCATGATCATGAATGGATAACCAGTTTGCAATGCAAGCATTCAAATACAAATAATAATCGTTAGGCCTTTTGGAGTTGGCGGTGCTGGTAGTGGAAAACTGAGAATTATTTATTGATACGAACTTTGAAATTTATATCCGATGAGCGAGAAAGATAGGTCGGTCATGAGTGACAGTGAAACAGAGTGAGTGTGTGAGAGATAGAGAGAGGGAGAGAAAAGAGAGGAAGATAGATAGAAGAGAGAAGGGGAGAATAATACAGAGAGAGAATAAGACAGAGATTATGGAGAGGAAAAGAGATAGATAGATAGAGAGAGAGAGAGAGAGAGAGAGAGGAGAGAGAGAGAGAGAGAGAGAGAGAGTGAGAGAGAGTGAGAGAGAGAGAGAAATAGAGTGAAAGAATGAGTGAGAGATTATGAATGGAGAGAGATTAGATTAGATTTCTATATTTATGTATGTTACAATATTTACTGGCTTATCCACTAATTTACATTAAATGACGGTAATGCTGATTATTCAACAAATTTTACAAAGTATAAACAATTAATCAATGACAATAAAGATTGAATGCAATTAGAATAACGATAATATAATAATGTGATTAAACTTCATAAATCGGCGGTGTTTCAACACATATTGTCGATTCTCTAAGAAGGATATAAAATATCCTCCCCATCAACACACGACCGGGAAACAGGGAGAGAGAGTGAAAAGAGTGAAAGAGAAAGATAAGTTATATAGAGAAAATGAGTGAGAGATGTTAAAGAGAGAGAGAGAAAAGTGAGCGGAAGAGAAACAGAGAGAATGAGTGAGAGATAATAGTGAGAAAGAGAGAGAGAGACAGAAAAAGAGAGACGAAGAAATAGAGTGAAAAGAATGGAAGAGATGGATATAGAGAAAAATGAGTGAGAGATGATAAAGATAAAGAGAAAAAAGTGAGAGAAAGAGAAAGAGTGATTGATTGATTGATTGTTTTATTTTCCTCCTGGCAGGGTTAAAAACATTAAGTTACCTCTACAACCCAAATAGGCCAACACAATTATATAGCATCAATATAACTAGTCTACTTCTAAAAACAGTAACATAAAGATAGTAAGGAAAATAAATTGTCATAACAAGAGCAATTTAAAAGATTTTTTCAAGTGTTCTTAGCGAAATTTCATGAAAGTATTCATAATTATTGTCTTCCCTTGTTTGTGAAAATAGTTTTGAGGTTTAAGAAAGAATGAGTAAGAGAGAGACAGAAAAAGAGAGAGAAAAAAGAGAAAGTGAAAAGAGTTGAAGAGAGATAGACATAGAGAGAAAATGAGTGAGAGATGATAAAGATTGATTGATTGATTGAGTACTTTATTTATGTAGATTACAATATACTGGCTTATACACTTATATACAATAGCTTACAATACAGCAAAATATAGATGAATTTACATAATATAGACTAGAAAATAATATTGAACTGTATATGATATGAAAAAGTAATTTGTAATATAATAACTATAGATATTATATTGTTATGCATCTACATAAATTGGCGGAGCTTTGGACATATCAATGTCCATTCTTCGGAAAGAATAATAAAAATATCCTCCCCACTAACTCTCTACCAAAACCTTTATTAGAGGGATAGAAAGAGAGAGAGAGAGTGTGTGAGAGAGAGAAAGAGTGAAAGGGGAGAGACAAAAGAAGGAGTGAAAAGAGTAAAATTAAATATATATATATATATATATATATATATAATATATATATATATAATCATTCAAAATTACACAACTTACAGAAAAATACCACAGGCGTATAACGGTTCCAATTCTAATTTATAGAATGTAGAGAGAAAATGAGTGAGAGATTATAAAGAGAGAGAGAAAGAAAATGAGTGAGAGATGATAGAGAGAGAGAGAGAGAGAAAGAGCGAGACAGACAGAAAAAAGAGTGAAAAGGGAGAGAAAAAGAGAGTATGAAAATAGTGAAAAAGAGATAGATATAGAGTGAAAACGAGTGAGAGATGATAAAGAGAGAGGAAGAGAGAGAAAAGTGAGAGAAAGATAGAGAGAGATTGATTGATTGATTGATTTAGTACTTTATTTATGTAGATTACAATATATATTGGCTTATACACTTATATACAATAGCTTACAATACAGCAAAATTATAGATGAATTTCATAATATAGACTAAGAGAATAATTATTGAACTGTATATGATATGAAAAAGCAGTTTGTAATATAATAACTATAGATAATAATCATATTGTTATGCATCTACATAAATTGGCGGAGCTTTGGACATATCAATGTCCATTCTTCGGAAAGAATATTAAAAATATCCTCCTCACTAACTCTCTACCAAAATTCTCTCTCCAAATGATGGAGAGGAAGAGAAAGACAGAAATAGTGAGAGACGATAGAGAGAGAGTGAGAAAGTGAGAAACAAAGAGAAGAGAGTGAGTGTGGAAGTGAGAGACTAATCTAGAGAGTGAGTGGAAATGGTCAGGAAAAGAACAGATGCAATCGTCAAGGACTTGAAAAGTAGTTTCAAGTTGCAGGTTCCAGTCTTCCAGACTACTGTACCTAAAACCTTCCGTGTGAATTCTTCAGTGGATTTGTTACGAAATATATCACTCAGTACGAGCTTAAAATTGGACTGATGAATGGTTCGGCTAGTCCATAGTTCAAGTCCTGCATGCTCTGTGGTTAGATTCACATAAAACTTTCAGTATTGGTTGAACAGCAAGCATTGAGGTTATTGGTAGATAATGCTGACAGTTTGAAGTAAATTTCACTAGCGAGTCTCTTCAAAAAGTCAGGTTTTACACAAAAAAAGGCGACTCTACACTAGATGATCTAAGGGGCTACGTGCTAAATGAAACGTAGTATTAGATCAGTCTAGTGTGTGGTAGCCTTTTTTCGATTGCAGGTAACTCTCTTTGATACATTTATATAAATAAATTAGGATTTTACAGTACTTTACTGTCTTCCTTCTTCTAGCCGAGTCCTCCATCCTTGTCTGTCCTCCCACTCACCATCTCTCAAATTCCTCATTACCATAGCCTCATCCACTTCATCCCACCAACACCTTCTTGGTCTTCCTCTCCTCCTCCGCCCCAACGGACTCCAATCTGTCACTATTCCAATCCACTCACTGGCACTAGCTCTTCTGGCATGACCATACCACATCAACCTCTTGTCTTCTATGAATTTCATTTTATCAGACTCCACCTTCATTCTGTCCCTGATCACCTCATTCCTCACTTTATCCATTCTGGTCAAAGCACAGCACCTTCTCCAAAACTCCATTTCGACAGCTTTTATTTTACTTTTAGTTTTCTTGTTTGTCACCCATACTTCTGCACCATAAGTCATTACACTTCTCACGATGGTATTGAATATCCTGTGCTTAGTTTTCTTATGGATATTTCTACTCCATAAGATTGGGTGCAACTGCCTTATGCAACTTCTTGTCTGTGCCAATCTGATCTTTATTTCTTCCTCTGTATCGCCACTTTGCGTGATAGTGAACCCAAGGTATTTGAATTTTTCTGCTCCTTTTATCTCAGTATTGTACATTTATAACAATAAATTATTAAAAATTGATAAATTTATTGAAAAAATCTGGTGTGGTACACTCACACAACTTTCCTTGCTCATATTTGAAACTACGATCAGACTTCTGCATATGTGTATATATAATTGTTTTCAGAGTAGTTTTTCCTTTGTGAAAATTGTGAAACTCGATGATTTTTTTAGTCCTCATTTTTTTAAAGTCGTCAAAACAGCTGTTCTACAGAAGAAGTATCTCGACTATGTTTTCTTTTTATAAACTGCTCTACCTACCTACCTCATGCACGAGAAGGAGGTTACTAAGTCCATTTATCAAGGATGGGGTGGACCCCCCATTAGTTTCCCAGAAAGGAGACTCATGCCAGTTGATAGAGCTGATAAATAACTATACAGGGTATGAATTTGAAAAAAATCGGTCAAGTTATTTTTGAGAAAATCGTGAAAAACTTGTTTTTTTTTAGTAATTATCCGCCATTTTTCTCAAGAATATTACGGATCTCCTGCAATTTTCTCAGAAATGAGACTCATGTCAGCTGATAGGACTTATAAATAGCTATCCATGTTATAAATTTGAAGAAAATCGTTAGAGCCGTTTTCGAGAAAACCGTGAATAACATGGTATTTTAGTGATTATCCGCCATTTTTCTCAAGCATATTACGGAGCTCCTGAAACTTTTCAAGAAATGAGACTCATCTCAGTTGATGGGGCTTATAAATAGCTATCCATGATATAAATTTGAAGAAAATCGTTAGAGCTGTTTTCGAGAAAACCGTGAAAAACATAGTTTTTCAGTAATTATCCGCCATTTTCTCCGCCATTTTGAATTCAATGTTATTGAATTTCTTATTGTCGGATCCTCATGGTATAAGGACCTTAAGTTTGAAATTTCAAGTCAATCGGTTGATTAGGAATGGAGTTATCGTGTTCACAGACAAACACACATACACACACACACACACACACAGACCAACACCCAAAAATCACTTTTTTGGACTCAGGGTACCTTGAAACGTATAGAAAACTTGAAATTAGGGTACCTGGTACCTTAGTTTTTTTTGGAAAGCAATACTTTCCTTACCTATGGTAATAGGGCAAGGAAAGTAAAAAAGCAACCTGGATGGATTTATTTTCATCTACAAAAGCGAGCTTGTAAGTACATAGTTGTATGCCTGGAATTAATAATAATAATATACAGGGGGGTATAGCCACCAAAGGACAATGAATGACGCTCCCCCCATATCAGCAAAAATTAAGCTCCAGCCCCTCAATAAGTGCTCTCGCAGAAAAGGTCATCAGTCGTCATCTCAATCATTTCCGACCTTTAAGAAACTCCCCCTCCAAGAATTTTTTTACTATTTTTTGGCCACATTGGACTACTTGAGTCAACCAACTAAAATCGTCCTTAGTTTTCTGAAACTGTGTGGTCTTTCGATCAGCCCAACACTTCTCGGATCATCTCGATCATCTCGGATCGTTGTCGTCTTTCTGCATCAGTGATTTCGATATCCCTGCGCATTTTTGAAAAATCGAATATGTGCGTTTTAAGTAGTGGTTGAAGACTTTTAATGATAATATTTATAGTGGAAAACGTTCCCCAGTCAATAAATAAATAAATGAAACTATAAATAAATGAAACTATTTGAGTTATGAAAGAAAAGTAAGTGATTCATTATTCAGTAAGGAACAATTCTAAACCATCTCTGAAAACAGTGGTCTCTTGAATTTGAAATAAATCCAATCAACTTCATCGAATTTACCCTAGAGCCGTGTAAGTCTCAAAGGAACGTACAAGGAATAGTCAATGAACTTAGAAACTAGAAAACATTGAAACCAAGTAACCATTTGTAGTTTGTTGTGTTGAGCTTGTAGTGACAATAATTAATTGTTTCTGTGACTGCCATATGCCAATGTTACTGAGAATACATAATTGGTCATTGTGTCTGCCATAATGACAGAATGACGAGAATACATCATCATCTGACTTCTGAAGATGCCGAATTGAATGATTAGTTAGGGAAACACAAAGAAGTAAGAAATGACGAAGAAAAATAAGAAGAAGGAGAAAAAGGAAAGGAAGAAGAAGAAGAAAGAGGAGGAAGAGCAGGAAGAGTAGGAGGCGGAGATGGTGAAGAAGAAGAAGAAGAAAAAGAAGGAGAAGAAGAAGAAGAAGAAGAAGAAGAAGAAGAAGAAGAAGAAGAAGTAAAATAGTGTTATCCAAGAGAAGAATGTGAAGTACAAGACGGGACGATAAGAAGAAGGAGAAGAACTCTTCAACTAACTGGTAGAAGACTTGCATGCTGCTATGCATTTAAAACACGCAGATAAAGGATTATTATTTGACTTCTACTGACTTCAACACACGTGTAGAGAACGGTTCACCTCGGAAAGGCCACTGACTGCTCTCAACACAACATACAACACAACATACATGGAGGACGGAACATGCTTTCAAATACTGCACCACTGATGTAACATGTAAGATGGCTGGAGTTACTTACTATAGTGAGGTCCACGTTATAATGGCAGTGGATAAAGATAGAAGAATAGCAATGCCGATTCTCTGCATTAATTAATTATATTTCTACACTGTGAAAAACATAATTGGCATCGTTGTGGACCTAGAAAAGGATAGTACCACCGGCTTTGTCAAATGATAGACAATGATAGCAAAACCAAATACTGTCATTATAACGTGGACCTCACTATAGTTACGTCTGCCCAACTTCTCTAGTGAGTTTGGTGGTTGATAAGTTTTATTTTAAAATAGCAGTTAACCCGTGCTCCGCAAGGGTCTATTTTAAAACTTCAATAACTGAAAACATGACATTAATTTAATGTTAATTTTAGTCCAGTATTTTAGACGTGATGATGCGCCAAACATAATTTCCCTCTCCCGTACGTGTATAAGCCAGTTATTCCCTTTATTATAGTATGGACCTGAGCCAGCCAGGTCACACGATATTATTATTATTATTATTATAGTATAGATGATTTCCTAAACTTGATAATAACATAATAAAGTGACAGAACTCAAATCTTGTTTAGAAACCTCCCTCAACTTAATGCTAACCTGACAAAATTGAACTGGTTATTAATTTAGTTACCAATTTTAAACATCTGTTTCGAAGAGATAGTCTGTCTCTCTAGATTATAGTTCTATATCGACTTATGCTATGTAAATTTCAATTATAACTAGTAGTTCTGTGAACAGTAGACCTCACGCAGTATCCTCATCCACAAGTACCTGATTGAAACTATAGACCTTATGGGAATACAGCTATAGACTGGCTTCTCCACACATCTGTGTAATCACTTGTCAGCTGATTTATGATGAATAATTCTATAGTCTGATTTTTACTCCAATATTGGCGTATGAAGGAGGCTCCTTTTTCCTTTTATATTATCCTTGAAATGCTAAATTTCCAAAAACCTTGTATATACGTCGACGCGCAATTAAAAAAGGAACATACCTGTCAAATTTCATGAAAATCTATCACCGCGTTTCGCCGTAAATGCGCAACATAAAACATATAAACATTTAAACATTTGAACATTAAGAGAAATGCCAAACCGTCGACTTGAATCTTAGACCTTACTTCACTCGGTCAATTATATTCATGTCCAATGAAAGAAATTTGAACATTAATTCTGGAAAATCTAGAAGGAAAATCAAATGAAAAAAATGAAATGGAATTTATTGATTCCTTTCACAACAAACATTGGGCTTCGAGGTGCACGAGATTGACATTTTTAGAATATACGTGCAAAATTTTGAGATCCAAATCATTCCCGTTTTTCCGGTATGCAATCCACAAGTTGACATGTTTTGATGCGAACAAACGAACACACGAACAAACACAACCCTACTCTCTCTTATTATATAGACTATTAGCATCCCTTACAAATAGACACCAACGCTTCCCGGCTTCCCAAACAAGAAATCCTTACACTTAAAACGAGTCTCAGTAAAGCGACAGCATTGGTTGATACTTGATAATAGTGAGGCCTACGTCATAATGGCAGTATTTGATTGACATTGATTAACATTGATTAACATTGATTAACATTGATTAACATTGGTATCAGTCCAGTCAATATAGACACGAAAAAGAGGGTGTGCTTGCAATTTCTATTGTGGTTCTGATTTTTCAATATATAGTTTAGATACATGTCCAGAACCAATTTTTCATGCGAAATTTCCTTGAGCTAGCTAGATACAGATTGGCCCAAAAACCTCGTGTTTTTAGTTCATTTCACAGTTTTAATCTATTTCCGCCAAATTCAGTAATCGGACAGAAAAATCTGCTCACGCCTTTTTTCAGATCATGAAATTCTCGAAAATAAATTTTGATGAATTTCAGTTTTTGATCACATCTTCCTATTATTATCATTGAAATGTATTTCAAAATAAGTATTAATAGAATAAGTATTGATAAAATAAGTATAAAACGTAATTCAAAATTACGCCCTTTGGGCGTAATTTTGTGCTCTACAATCTGAGACCAGGTAGAGCGCTCTATCTCATATAGATCTCCAGGTACACAAGGTAACAACGCTATTTCTATTTTGAGAAACACCTATTTTTTAGCTTCAATCATCATCACTAACTACATTGTCCTCACATTGAGATTTCGCACAATTTTATAGGTTTATCAGTTTAACAATGCTCCTTGTATTGTGAAAAACACCTAATTTTTAGCTTCAATCATCATTACTAACTACATTGTCCTCACATTGATATTTCTCAAAATTTGAAGGTTTATAAGATAATGTTCTGTAAGAATCACCCGTTAAGATGCACTTCATTTCAGTATTTTCCACTGGAGAGGCACGCATGAGGAGGACACCTCAAGGATCAAAATTTCAAACACTCATAACTTTTGACACAATGTTCTGATCTCATCGTACATCCTCAAGTTTTTTAACCAGATTACTCCCGTGTTATCGGATGGGCACGTTAAATTGTCGGTCCCGGCTGAAGTATGACAGTCGTAAGGCCCATTGACGGCTTGAATTATATATTCAGGCGGTGGGACCTTCCCGCAAGGGACTCTCCACCAACAAAAGCCATACGAATTTACTTTTTTTAGCTCATCCTTCTTGGCTCGTCAAGGCGGTTCATAATCATGCATCATGATTCAAATTCGGTCAAAAATGGAAAATTTATCCTTGAAAGTACTTTAACCGGTATTTCAATCCACAGAAAAATTACCAATTTCTATATTTGATACTATTTAAATGATTGATGTTATTTATAGGAAATTCTGGCAGTTAGAAGCAAATCTCATTATATTCATGTCAACAATGGTTGAATAGGAATTGTGACAATTTAAAATGAATTTCACTCTATAGATTGATTGGTGAGTTGGTTGAGTTACCTTAGTTGGTTAGTTGGTTGGTATTTCAATCCATAGAAAAATTACCAATTTTTACTATATACAATACTACTTGAAGGATTGATGTTATTTACATTAGGGCAGAATTCAATAGACACAGGTTCAAGAAAAGTTTATTTTCCTGGTTGGTTGATATTGGGGTGGAAAATTATAAAAATTTAGTTAGACTGTAAATATTGAAACTATTTATTATTCATTCTTCTCTTTACTGTTTTTCATTTTTCTAAAATAACCTTTCTTATTATTATCCTTAGTAGAATATTAATATTTATCTACTAATTTCATAATTTTGTTTGTATTTTAATTTTTTACTAATTTTATTATAAAAACTTTAATCCTATATCAGTGAATGAAGTTTGTAAATAGTAATTATAGCACGCAATAAGCAACTAATTACTTATACCCCACACATATAATTTATAGTGGGGTGTATATTTATTCATTGAAGTAATCATTTATTCATTGTTGAAACACCGCTGATTTATGTAGTTGCATTACAATACTATATTATCAATATTCTAATGTTCCATTCAATCTTCATTGTAATTAATAAGTTTTCATAATATGTGAAATTTGTTGCATAATTAGCTGTTGTACTGTAATTTATTGTAGATTCGTGTATAGACCGGAATGTATTGTGATTTACTTGAATAAATAAATTTGAATTTGAAAAAAAAATTATAGGAAATGCTGGCAGTTTAAAGCAAATCTCACTATATTCATGACAACATTGTATGAATAGGAATTCTTATAGGAAATTCTGACAGTTTAAAATGAATCTCACTCTATAGTTTGGTTGGTAAGATGGTTGAGTTACATGTGTGAGATGCGATGGAATTTTCACACACATTGTCTGTCACCTGATACATTTGGTCAGTGCAACAATCAGTAGCCGGGCGACGAAACTGGTTTGCTTCATTTCGGTAGTTGAATGACATTCCTCTGTATTATTCAATGGGATTTGAAACAGTTATTGGTATTTGCAGTTATTACGCAAACAGCCGTGCATTGATCTAATTACAAGTAGTTATTTATATAGAACTTGCTGGAGCTTATTTGTCTGGGAGGAAAAAACTGGTCACATATCAACTGATTGATTTTCAACCGTCTCTGATGATGGTGATTTGATGCTGAATTCAGTCATGTTCTAATACGAGTATTTCAATTTTGTAATCATGTTGATGTCAAAATTTTTCTGGCTCAAAATTTTGCAAAATAACTTAAAAATTTCCAATTTATAGAGATTTGAGTGAAATATTTTTGTTTTTTATCAGTTTTTAAAAATCAAAATTCAACATTTTTAGTTTAGTCATTAGTTTTGGGGGGAAATCGGACTTTTTGAAGTGAAAGTGTAATCTTGACCTTATTCTTTTTTGAAACATTTATTTGTAAAAATTTGGGAGAAGGCAGTTTTGGGCTATGCCTGTTGCCTTCTCCCAATCATATTATATTTATTATAATAATGATTTGTAATTGTCAATGAAATGAATAAATAAATAAATAAATAAATGTCTAAAGTACACACTTGTGACATGGGTAGGTTTTTAGTACTTATGTTGATTAGAAATTAATTACGTAACAAAATGTTGTTGTTAATCAAATTCCTATGACTCCTTTACTATTAACTATTCAACTATCAACTCTTCAACTATTTTGAGTAGTTAAAGATCTTCTACCCCCATCTGGGGCGGTTACACACTCGTAAGTAAAGAGATTGATAGTTTCACCATAGAGAAAAAATAGTCTGGAAATTGAAAATCTTAGTACCCTTTTTTAAACTCTTATTCACAACATGTGAATAACACATTGAATAGTGAATAACACTATTTAACATATTAATATTAGTTTTCTTATATTTCAAAAAATTAATAAACCACATTCCCTTAAATATTCTTGAAAAAACAAACATAAATCAAAGGCTTAGATCAGACATAGATAAATGGATAATAGCAAAATAAAATCGAGGAAAAATTGTTTTAAATAAACTAATTTTCGTCTACTCCATGGTTGCAGTTGACTTACCTACCTCTTACCGTTCTCTTCTTCTTCATTCTCCTTCTTCTTCGTCTTCTTCTTTCTTCTTGGCCTTTTCCGTCTTTTCTTCTTTCTTCTTGGCCTTTTCCGTCTTTTCTCCTTCCGTTCCTTTATTTTTAGTATCCTCTTTATTATTAAGTACTAGTTTTTATTCTGTATTTTTTTCAAGAAATTTGTTTTGGATCATTTTTGTTAAATATTTTTGAAAAACATTTATATTGCAACTCACACCTGCGCACAGGGTTTCTTTGCAGGTGTAGATTCTTATATATATATATATATTTTTTGTCTTGAAAGTGTTGTATATTTTTTTGAGAATCAATAAATTTGAATTTGAATTTGAATATGAAAGTAAAGTCCACTTGAAAATAACATTAATATGTTGAAGCATGTTGTGAATAAAAGTTTAAAAAAAGGGTAACCCACTTATATATTTTATTTTCAGATAAATAAGAATAGCCATTATCAAAACGTAACCTTTGCTATCTTTTTTCTATGGTTTCACATAGTTATTGATTGTACATTGTAACGAGCTTTAATCATCTCATATGCCTGGTGATAGCTTTTTCACCAACGTTTAACAAAAATTTGATTGCCTTTTCAGACACGTGTTAAGGTGCGTACAGATTTACGCGCTGCGAACATGAGCAATTCACTTTTAATCAGCTGAATAAATCTGTATTTTTACAGAGACGGTAAGATACAGATATAAAAAGCTTGGCATCAGCTGATCAAAAGTGAATTGCTCATGTCATCTGTACACACCTTAAGACTATCAAATTTATCAGACTAACGAGTTTGCCCCCTATCAAATATTTGAAACTAGTAAACCCACCGGAGAACCGCAACTGGAGAACTCGCTTAAAATGCCTCTGATATATTGCCAGCTGTTTTATTGAAATCTCCAATTGGAATCGATTTAAAATATTCCATATGACTTTGACTTGATTTTTTTCCCGAGATTATTGATCCTATCGTGATAACAAACATGATATAGTGAGGTCCACGTTATAATGACAGTATTTGATCAACTTTGGTTTTGCTATCCTTGTCTATCATTCGACAAAGCCGGTGGTACTATCCTTTTCTAGGTCCACAACGGTGCCAATGATATTTTTGACAGTGTAGAAATATGATTAATTAATGCAGAGAATCGGCATCGCTATTCTTCTATCTTTATTCACTGTCATTATAAGGTGGACCTCACCATAGTCAATGTAGCTAGAATATATTCTAGGTAACTTGATGATAGTGATATAGAGCTATAGTGATATAGAGCTTGTATCATTTCTCGCCTTAAAAAAGATATAGGAGTTGGTCAATCTCATTGTCCAACAAATTTGCTTTGTGAATCGATTTAGAAAATAACTGTTGAAAATTAAAGATTGATATGAAAACATTCGAAAGTTATCTTCGAGCATTCGAAAGTTATCACCGAGCATTCGAAAATTATCATCGAGCATACAAACGAACGAATCTAGTCTCATATCAAAAGTAGGAACTTGATACGCACGTTCAATCGAATGTTCGACATGTGAAATGGGGCCTACAGGCAACTAAAGCATCTCAGCTAAGAAGGCCCTCTAGAATCGTTGATAAATACTGCCTCTATAGTGAGGTCCACGTTATAATGGCAGTAGATAAAGATAGGAGAATACCGATGCCGATTTTCTGCATTGATCTATATATATAAAGCGAAATGGCACTCACTCACTGACTGACTGACTGACTCACTCACTCACTCGCATAACTAAAAATCTACCGGACCAAAAACGTTGAAATTTGGTAGGTATGTTCAGTTGGCCCTTTAGAGGCGCACTAAAAAATCTTTTGGCTATATTTTAACTCTAAGGGTTGTTTTTAAGGGTTTGAAGTTCGTCTTTTAGCATGTATATTCTTCTTCTCCCAATCTCTTAATTATAATTGAAATTTCCATATCATATGTTACTATAGAACTATAATCTAGATAGAGTACCTCTTCGAAACAGTTGTTAACTGGCAACTAAATTAATAATTTTGTCAGGTTGGCATTAAGTTGAGTTGACTTTGTTAGGTTTGCATCAAGTTGAAGATTTAAATGCATTTATCGCGGAAAAATTGATTGGGCACTGCTACTTCAATCCTGGGAATATTATATTACTAGCCGTCAGGCTCGCTTCGCTCGCCATAGACGTTTAGTCTGGACCCCCGACTGGATTGACCTAAAATATGATAAAAATGCTCAAATGAAAAATGCAGGCGAGCGAAGCGAGCCTGGTGATCTCATTTTTGGACGATCCAGTCGGGGGTCCAGGGGGCGGAGCCCCCTGGCTAGACGGATATGGCGAGCGAAGCGAGCCTGACGGCTAATTAATTATATTTCTACACTGTCAAAAACATAATTAGCATCGTTGTGGATCTAGAAAAGGGTAGTACCACCGGCTTTGTCGAATAATAGACAAGGATAGCAAAACCAAAGTTGATCAAATACTGTCATTATAACGTGGACCTCACTGTAGTGCTATACAGTTATGTTTTCATCCAAAGTAGAGTTTCCGATAGGTAGAGATAGATAGAGATCACTAGCAAATTTGTGACCAACTATTGAAATTTTGTGACAAAATTCCGTCATCTCCAGTTTGTAAATGTCCTTCAACATAACACGAGAATTTCGACAAGTTAAAATTCAGCACAAACAATATTCTTACTAAACGGAATAAAGCAGGCAATTCCTATGCGACAGAAAATTTTCCAGCAGAATAAAATGACAACAAGGTTCCTGTGTGGTAGGAAATTTTTAACGAGAAAATAACAAAGCCTGTTCCGTCTATTCTAGAGAATTCTCCAACAAAATAAAATAGCGAAACCTATTTCTAACCGAAAACAAAATTTCTATTAAAAGTTCTATTAATGTCTATCCTTTACTGAAGAAACAAGGACATTGCATATCTTGCTCTCCAATCTTTATAATAAACACACACATAACGTGAGTGGCTCTGTAGTGAGAATCATTTGAAACTGTCAGCAGTGTTGACAACTCTTATTCTTCTTCAACTTCTTCATCTTCTTCTTCTTCTTCTTCTTCTTCTTCTTCTTCTTCTTCTTCTTCTTCTTCTTCTTCTTCTCATTCTGCATTTGCTCCTCCTCTTCCTCCTCCTTCACCACCTTCTCATCTTCTTCTTCATCATAATCTTCTTCTTTTTCTTCTTCTTCTTCTCATTCCGCATTCTCCCCCTCCTCCTCCTCTTCCTTCTCCTGAAACCTACTCCTCCTTCTCATCTTCTTCTTCTTCTTCTTTTCCTTCTTCTCCTCCACCTCCTTCTACTTCTTATCCTCCTCCTCCTCCTCCTCTTTCTTCTTTTCCATATCCTCCTCCACCTCCTTCTACTTCTTCTTCTTCTTCTTATTCTTCTTCTCCTTATCCTTCTCCTTATCCTCCTCCTCCACCACCTCCTCATCCTTTTTCTACTCCTTCTCCTCCTCCTCCTCCTCCTCTTTCATCTTCTCCTTCTCCTCTTTCTCCTTAACCACCTCCACCACCTTCTACTTCTTCCTCTCCTTCCCTTCCTTCTTCTCCATCTCCTTCTCTTCCTTCTTCTTCTCCTTCTCCTCCTCGCTCTTCTTCCTCTTATTTTCCCCTCTTCTTCATCTTCTTTTCCTTCTTCTTCTACTTCTTCTTCTTCTTCTTCTTCTTCTTCTTCTCCACATCCTCCTCCTTCTTCTTATTCTTCTTCTCCTTATCCTTCTCCTTATCCTCCTCCTCCACCTCCTCCTCCTCCTTCTTCTTCTCCTTCTCCTCCTCCTTCTCCTCCTCCTCCTCCTCCTCTTTCTTCTTCTCCTTCTCCTCCTTCTCCTCTTCTACCTCCTTCCACTTCTTCTCCTCCTCCTCCTCTTTCTTCTTCCCCTTCTCCTCCTCCTCCTCACTCTTCTTCCTCTTATTTTCCCCTCATCTTCATCCTCTTTTCCTTCTTCTTCTTCTTCTACTTTTTCTTCCTTTTCTACTTCTTCTTCTTCTTCTCCTCCTCCTCCTCCTTCTTCTTATTCTTCTTCTCCTTATCCTCCTCCTCCACCTTCACCTTCTCCTCCTTCTCCTTATCCTCCTCGTCCTCTTTCTTCTTCTCCTTCTCCTTATCCTCCTCCACCTCCTTCTACTTCTTCTTCTTCTTCCCCTCCTTCTTCTCCTTCCCCTCCTTCTTCTCCTTCTACTCCTCCTCACTCTTCTTCCTCTCTTCTTCATCTTCTTTCCCTTCTTCTTGTACTTGTTGTTGTTGTTGTTGTTGTTGTTGTTGTTGTTGTTCTTCTTCTTCTTCTTCTTCTTCAATTCTTCCTTTTCTTATCTTCTTCTTCATCTTCAACTTCTTCCTTTCCATTCAACCAATATTGATAGTGGAACCTCACTACAGGTCTGCCAGGCGACAACCGAAGTGTTTCGACGATGACAGCTGCTGGCTACTTCTAATTTTGGAACCAACTTGTCTTTAAAGAGCAAATCTATATGCAAAGAGATGACTCCAATCTCCAATTGATGTAGCCTAGCCTTGGAACTATAGCCTAGCCTATCCTGGCTGAGAGACAAAGATAACAGCTCAGGTAGAAATCATGAACTAAAGAGAGAGAAAGAGAGAGAGAATCTCAATCTGTCAGTATTAGTTGTATGGGAAGCATTGCTGAAAAATCATAAGGAATGCTGACAACTCAAAGTGAATCTTACTACAGAGCTCCTGGTCAAAAAACTACACCTTGGTTCATATAAAATGTCATCATTGTATATAATAAGTAGATATCGGCTATGTTGTAGAATGTTTTAGGCTATATATTACTTATCTATCTATATATGTAAAAGCAAAATGGCACTCACTGACTGACTGACTCACTCACTCGCAGAACTAAAAATCTACCGGACCAAAAACGTTCAAATTTGGTAGGTATGTTCAGTTGGCCCTTTAGAGGCGCACTAAGAAATCTTTTGGCAATATTTTAAGTCTAAGGGTGGTTTTTAAGGGTTTAAAGGCTTTTAGCATGTATGTTCTTCTTATTCTCTTAATTTATAATTGAAAAATGTCCATACCATATGTTAATATAGAACTACAATCTAGAGAGAGTCTCTCTCTTCGAAACAGTTCTTAACTGGTAACTAAATTAATAAATTTGTCAGGTTGGCATTAAGTTGAGTTGACTTTGTTAGGTTGGCACCAAGTTGAAGATTGAAATGCATTTATCGCGGAAAAATTGATTGGGCGCTGCTACTTTAATCAGAGCTATTCCTGGGAATATTATATTACTAGCCGTCAGGCTCGCTTCGCTCGCCATATCCGTTTGGCCGGACGTTTAGTCTGGACCCCCGACTGGATCGTCCAGTCGATCCAGAAGGAGAAGATAAAGAAGGAGTAGAGAAAGGAGAAGAAAGAGAAGAAGATGAGGAGTAGGCGGAGAATGAGGGGGAAGAGGAGAAGGAGGAGGAGGAGGAGGAGAAGAGTGCGGAATGAGAAGAAGAAGAAGAAGAAGAAGAAGAAGAAGAAGAAGGAGAGGAGGAAGAAGAAGAAGAACAAGAACAAGAAAGAGAAGAAGAAGAAGAGGGAGAAGAAGATGAAGAAGAAGGAGTAGAAAAAGGAGAAGAAAGAGGAGAAGTAGTAGGCGGAGAAGGAGAAGGAAGAGGAGAAGGAGGAGGAGGAGAAGGAGGAGAGTGCGGAATGAGAAGAAGAAGAAAGAGAAGAAGAAGAAGAAAGAGAAGAAGAAGAAGAAAAAGAAGAAGAAGAATCAGGAAAAGAAGAAGAAGAAGAACAGGAAGAAGAAGAAGAAGATTATGATGATGAAAAGGGAGGAGTAGGCGGAGAAGGAGGAGGAAGAGGAGGAGGAGAATGCGGAGAAAATCCAACAATAGAAACCAAAAGTTTAGCTGTATTAAAAGTCGACTATATAAGCTGCTGCTGGTGTAAAAATAATATAAGTAAAATAATATAGGGATCCATAAACATAAGAAGGAAATCATTCATGTTTGAAAAAAGCGTTTTTATGTTATATTTTCCTATGATTGATTCTCCATACCTGTTTTTACCATGTATGATCTACTATATCCACTACGATAAGTGTTTTTTTATCTGAAATAGTGTTTTTTTTTTATTTGAAATCTTTTACAAGGTGAAGGTCGATGTTCCTGTCAAAGCCAACTGTGCTGGCGATTTTTGTGCTGTGAAATTCACTTCAAACTGTCACACTGGATGAATGGAAAGTGCTGATGTCCTTATCACATAAAATGCTGACAGTTTTAAGTGAAACTCACTTCAGTTTGAGCTCAGACGGATGGCACGAATCAGTTTTTTACGGGAAAACTTGTTTTTGCACTAACCTTCAACGTTTGCGAATGGTTCCCACACACACGTGCGTACTGAGTTGCTGCCATCCAAAGCTTTGAATCCAGAGGTATTTTGGGGGTCAATTACAACTAAACAGTGGGCCAACACTTATAAACATTCGATAGTTTGAATAGTTTTGGCGACACGTGCTACATTATATTTTGAAGGTCAATTATTACAGGTCCAATAGTTACATAGAATATTTTAAATGTTTTGGATATCAATTACAGAAGTAAACCGATAGTTATAATAAACTATCTATCTAACTATAAACTATCTAGTGTCTACAGTTCTAATAGTTTTGCTGGGAGCATTTTGAATGTATTGGAGCTTTCCGAAAATCAATTACAAAAGTAAACCAATAGTTATAATAAACTATTATCTACTGTCTATTGTCTACACTATAAACTATCTAGTGTCTACAGTTCTAATAGTTTTGCTGGGAGCATTTTGAATGTATTGGAGCTTTCCGAAAATCAATTACAAAAGTAAACCAATAGTTATAATAAACTATTATCTACTGTCTATTGTCTACACTATAAACTATCTAGTGTCTACAGTTCTAATAGTTTTGCTGGGAGCATTTTGAATGTATTGGAGCTCTCCGAAGATCAATTACAAAAGTAAACCAATAGTTATGATAAACTATTATCTACTGTCTACAGTTCTTCTGCTGGGAGTATTTTGCGTGTTTTGGAGATCATTTACTAGAGTAAACCGAGAGCTGTAATCTATATATATATATATATATAAAAGCGAAATGGCACTCACTCACTGACTGACTGACTGACTCACTCACTCACTCACTCGCAGAACTAAAAATCTACCGGACCAAAAGAGTTCAAATTTGGTAGGTATGATCAGTTGGCCCTTTAGAGGCGCACTAAGAAATCTTTTAGCAATATTTTAAGTCTAAGGGTGGTTTTTAAGGGTTTAAAGTTCGTCTTTTAGCATGTATATTCTTCTCCCAATCTGTTAATTATAATTGAAATTTCCATATCATATGTTACTATAGAACTATAATCTAGATAGAGTACCTCTTCGAAACAGTTGTTAACTGGCAACTAAATTAATAATAATTTTGTCAGGTTGGCATTAAGTTGAGTTGACTTTGTTAGGTTGGCACCAAGTTGAAAAATTTAAATGCATTTCTCGCGGAAAAATTTATTGGGCACTGCTACTTCAATCCTGGGAATATTATATTACTAGCCGTCAGGCTAGCTTCGCTCGCCATATCCGTTTAGCCACACGTTTAGTCTGGACCCCCGACTGGATCGTCCTAACATATGATAAAAATGCTCAAATGAAAAATGCAGGCGAGCGGAGCGAGCCTGCTGATCTTATTCTTGGACGATCCAGTCGGACGGAACCCCCTGGCTAGACGGATATGGCGAGCGAAGCGAGCCTGACGGCTAGTCTATAAAATATAATAAAGAACCGACTAACTCATTTACAGGATAGGAAATCCAGAAATTACGCATCTTCACGTTTGAACTACTCAACTGATTAATTTGAAATTTTGCATATAGATTCTTAATTAATCGAGAATGGTAATAGCCTATTTTAAATTCTTCAAGATTCCAATCGGTCAAGTTTTCAGCTTGTCAAGTTTTAAAATAGACTCTTGCGGAGCATAGCACGGGTTTCTTGCTGGTCTATAATAATAAAAGGAAAGAATCGTATTACACATGTACAGGATAGGAAATTCACGAATGACGCATCATCACGTCTGAACTACTAAACTGATCAACTTGAGATTTTGCATATGGATTCTTAACTAGTAGTTCTGTGAACAGTAGACCTCGCGCAGTTATAACGACGTCCCAAACCATAAGCACATCCACACTGATACACTAACTATTTATTTGATCAGATCATGCTTACACAAGATTTAATTATCATATAACGCTATCCGGAATTTAGCGCGAGAAAACCAGAAGACATCTAGGCGCCCAGACGAGCTGTTATTAGTTATTTGTGCAACTAGTGCGCAAAGTGTCAGTTTGCTGCACCGAAAGAAACGTTTACTCGCCTACGGCTCGGGCGGAATGGTTTGTTTGAGTGCAGCAGAGGAACTTTGCGCACGTATTTCACATTAAGTTTTTCCTACAGTTACCATTGAATATGAAAAGTGGGTAATTATGGGTAAAATTGCCTGAAATCAATCAAATGTTTTTCTGTGTAATTTTATTATTGATAAAAACCTTAATCCTAAAATCCTAAAGTCCTCGTTGTCCTTGGTTATAATATATAATGAATAATAATTAGCGCGTTGTGCTTGGTTGCACCTCTGCTCACTATAGCAGCCACAGCAGTCACTGTTACCAACTTCATTTTGATTTTGCTGCACTGTTGCTCCATATAACCTACTAAGTATTTTGCGTTGCCATGTTGCAAATCTGGAGTGCAGAAAAATTTTTCCCGCACTAGAGCGGAAAAGTGATTCTTTGCGTTCTGTAATCAGTGCAGCAATGGCCACTTTTCAACGTAACTGTAGGAAAAAGTTCTTTGCATCCTATTTAATAGTGCATAAAAATTGAATTCAATGAGGCATACAATTTATAGTCTACACAGCTGTTGATTTTTTACCAAGTTAAATTGAGATATTGAATTGCATGCGTCATGGCATGCAATTTATAGTCAACTCGACAGCTGATTTATAATGAATAATTCTATAGTCTGATTTTTAGTCTAATATTAATGTATGAAGGAGGCTCCTTTTTCCTTTTATATTATCCTTGAAATGCAAAATTTTCAAAAACTTTGTATTCTATACGTCGACGCGCAATTTAAAAAGGAACATACCTGTCAAATTTCATGAAAATCTATTACCGCGTTTCGCCGTTAATGCGCAAAATATAAACATTTAAACATTCAAACATTTGAACATTAAGAGAAATGCCAAACCGTCGACTTGAATCATAGACCTCACTATTTTAAATAACCGAGGGTGGTTATTGGCCCATTTTTAGTTCGTCAAGATTCCACTCGGTCAAGTTTTCAGTTTGTCAAGTTTTAAAATAGACCCTTGCGGAGCACGGGCTTCTTGCTAGTCTATAATATAATAAAGGAGAGAATCATTTTACACATTTACAGGATAGGAAATCCACGTCTCAACTACTCAACTGATTAACTAGAGATTGTGCATATAGATTCTTAATTAACCGAGGATGGTTATAGGGCCTATTTTCAGTTCTTTAAGGTATCAGTAGGTCAAGTTTTCAGTTTGTCGCGTGATTTAGACAGATCCTTGCAGAGCACGGGTTATCTGGTATTCCTGTAATACCCTATCTACAGTGTAGAGTCTTTGAATAGTTTTTGTAGACCATCATTTTATTCACAGTTTTCATTTAGGAGAAATTCAATTTTTCATATTTTAGGGATCACTAACACATCAGAGATTGTCAGATAGTTTATCAGAGATTGACAATGGTGTAACAACCGAAACCAGCCTTTCTACATTTCATTAAAAACTGTGGTTTTTGATAATTTCTCGATATTTTTATTTAATATTTATAATTACCACAATATCAACTTCTCAACTACACAAAAAGTAAAAGATAACACAAAGATGTGAGGTAGGCCCAAGTATAATAGTTATTTGTATATCTAGAGTGAAAAGTACGACTTTTTCTCCCTGTGGGAAAAAGTTTGAAGCCCGAGGCGAAGCCGAGGGCAGCAATTTTCCTGAGGGAGAAAAAGGATTTTTCACTCGTGATGTACACAACATTTTTCCTCCATCTACATTTTTTCATAGAAACTGCAAATAAAATCATTCTAATAACTTACGTATTGGTGACAATGATTCCTAACAACATAACCTAATTCTAAAACCTAAAAACCGGTCGTCTGATTGGCACTGCCGATTGCACTATCTATCGGCAAAAGTTGTAACAATTATATCAGCTGAGCAGCTACCAAAAATGGCTGACTCCAGATCACGCGGTTCAGATTTGAATTGCAGATCAAAAATATTTGTTGGCTGGTATTTTGAATAGAATAAAATATTTTAAAAATTGTATAAATTTTTATCGTCTACTAATATTAAGAATATAATAATTATCATACAAACATATATTTCATGAGTTAATCAAATTTCTGGTTGTGGTATTGAATTCAGTTGACTCAATGACAGACACCTCTATTATGCTTTCTCATCTGAGCTTAGACCTTCTAACCTATTACAATGTAAGTTTCAAAATAGAGATGCTCCCCATGTTATTTAAATGGAGTCACTTTTACTCCCTAGGGAGTTTTTCTGTTTTTTACTACCGAGAGCGAAAAAGTGGCACTTTAGTATTAGGTTTCAGGGAGTAAAGTAAGTACTTTAGACAGTAGGTGGAGGAAAAATAAATATCAAGAGAATTTAAGGGGTATGGATTCACAGAATTTGAAAAGAAAACATGGAAATGACTTGTGAAAAAAATGAATCTGAAAAAAGTTCAGTGATACATTTAACTTCAGCTGTAAAATTCCAACTGAAGAATTAAATTCTTCATACTTAGGGATCATCACCACCACATTGAGGTGAGTTAGGCCCAAGTTTACAATAAATATCAAGAGAATTCAATCTAGATCTAAGGATTCACAGAATTTGAAAATGGATTCACAGAATTTGTTATCATCAGAGAAACAAATTTGAAAAATATAAGTTTAGTGATACACATTCATCTTCAGCTGAACGATATTTCTAACTGAATTAGAAGTGGTGGAACTAATATGTTGATACGCAAGCATGTTCTAATCTGAATCAAGGTTGAAAAAATAAAGTGGGAATGCGATGAATATTTTGAATGGTAAGTGGATGAACCCAAACACGTGCCTTGCTTCTTGGCAACGAGTCCAATCTCTCAGATAAAGCGAATCACTCGGATAATCATTCTTCAGAAAAGGAGTTAGTTACCTTTCAACTACCAATCATATAAAATAATTTCGAAGATTATTTCGTAGTAGATGTGACTGTGTTCTCAGTATACAGTAGATTATAAGCTATAGTATAAAGTAATATGTTTATGATCATTCAAAGCCAAGAGGTATAAACCGAACGTCTATTTTTAGAATAATTCATTCCGAAAATTATTTCATTGTAGATGTGACTGTGGTCTCAGTATACATTATAATGGCTAAAAAAACTTCACCTTAATGGGCTACTTTTGTACAAATTAATAAAAACAATATAAAAGCCTTGTAGTACCCTTCATTATTAAAAACTTTAAAATATTTCAACGACTAGTTTCGACCCTAACTTAGTCGAAACTAGTCGTTGAAATATTTTTAATTTTTTAATAATAAAGGGTACTACAAGGCTTTTATATTGTTTTTATTAATTTTAATGGCTATAGTATACAGTTATATGCTTATGATTATACAAAGGCAAGAGGTATAAACCGATCGTCTATTTAGAACTCAATTGAAAATACTCGCAACAAAAACTTCAAACACTAATGAAGTAATAACATTATTCAACCTGTCTAAACAAAAGGGAGATATTGTAGAAATCAATCAGCGGAACCCAATAATTGAACCTAACACGGGTATGGGTATAGAGTATTTCGAATTAAGGCTGTGCAAAGGCTAAAAATGAACTTTCTACTGATGATATTTTTTGAAGTTTTTTCGATTTGTATAATATCAAGCTATCAAAATGAAAAAGTTTTCTCAGGAAAACATTTTTTTCGATCATTAATTTCGGAGATATGTGCGCCTAAAGATTAAATTTTTGGGACAGAACATTTCAAATTTGGTAAGAGATAAATCCATGAGATTTAGAGGATACATTCTTCATGGTATTGTTGATCTAGCAAGACAAAACTTTTCTGAAAACATCAATTTCTGAGAAAGTTATTCAATTAATCAAAAATGACCGGAAATAATTCAAGTGAAAGTTATTTTTGGTCATTTTTAGAAAATTGAATTGTATTAAAACTTTCTGTTTTATCAGATCAACAATACCATGAAGAATCTATCCTCTAAGTCTGATGGATTTATCTCTTACCAAACTTGAAATGTTCTGTCCCAAAATTTTTTAATTTAGGCACTCTTATCTCAAAAAGTAATGATCGGAAAAAAATGTTTACCTGAGAAAACTTTTTCATCTTGATAGTATACAAATCGAAAAACTATCAAAAAAATATCACCAGTAGAAAGTTTATTTTTAGCCTTTGTACAGCCTTAAATGTGATGAGTAGTGTATGTTTCCAATCACAAAGCAAACGGGAAAGATGATACCCTTTGAAAAAATCAACTAAAGAAATATAAAAGCCTAATCTATTCGAATAGAAACAATCAATCGTTCACATCTTAAAATCCAGATGACATAATTGAGTTATGGCTAATAGTACCTCTTATTGAATGTGATAGATTAGAAGTAAGGTAATTGAAATATGTGTATTCCTGATGAAAGGGAAAATCAGAAAGTTTTCAACACACAACCAAATTACTTTAATAACTCAATCAATCTGCAAGGATCGTGAACCAATCAATAGAAATTACTATATTTAAAACGAATTTCTGTATCAAATGTGATCAGTTGTCAAAATCTCTTTGATTGCTAAACAAAGAGGGAAGACAGACACCTCTCAACGATCTACCAAATTACTATAATAACTTGATCCACCAGGAAGAACAACCTATCACGAATCAAAAGGAATTCAAGTTGTATTTTTGTATCAGATGTGATACAGTAGCCAGGATACTATTATTACTAAACAAAGGGAACATTCCAAAAATCTGCCTAATTACCAAGTACTTAATCCACCTGAAAATTTGGCAATGAACCGCTTTTTCAAAAAACAACAAGTTGCAGTGAGAAAAAGGCAAATAATTACCAGCAGAAGTAACTAAGAAAAGTCCTTGAATCGACCAAAAAGTTGTTCTTCAGTTGTCTACCAAAATACAAACGAGTGACAGAGAGGGTAGAGATCAGGGACTTGGCCAAGTTTGGCCTCTTTCTCTAGCGATCGCTCTCTCTTCTCTACACGTGGCTGAAATTTATTTATTCCTCGCTAACTGGTTTTGCGAATTTTCTTCCCCCCTAGTCTCGTCCTTACGTGCTGGCCAATTGACCGGAGTAGAATTTTTTCGAATTTTTTTATAAACGCAACTGTCTCAACAAGATTTATAGCATCTATGAGATTCATAACAACTCGTACTTAATCTTACAGAATTCCCCCTCTCGCAAAGCATCTTCAGCTAAAACATAACTATTACCGTGCTATCTTCATACTAATAAGTCAGTAGGCCCACGCAGCAATAGAGGAGTTAAGATGGTAAACCGGCATTACAACTTCTAAAAAATGTATTACAAAAACATTTTGCTGTAAGGAGAAAAATAATGAGGCTCGAGTCTCACGCTCATCTTTTGGATTAAAATATTTCTGAACTAGTTTATTAAATATTCACAAAATCATGTACTTTTATTGACTATTCACAGTTGACGATCTACTTTCAAAATTTTAACTTATGAGATCCACACAATTCTTAGAGTAAATTGGTAGTTTAATTAGTCAAAACTTTAATCTACTCTTTGAATTCAGTTACAGTACTTTTCAATGTTTTATTTACTTGTAAAAATGTTTCATTTTGAAAAGAATTCGTTACTTTTTCACTTGCACGAAAATCAATTTTCGTTTCATTCAGCTTCAACCAGATTTTATTAAACTTGACTATTTGAACCTAAGCATTTTTTCTGAAATGATTTCATCAACTGTAATAAATTCAATAATTGACATTACTCACTCTGTTCAAAGTCTCTCAACAGCAAAGTCTCTGATGACAGTTGTATCTTTCCGATGTGATGCTCGAAAATTATTGTCACAACCGTCTTTGGCACTGTAGTTCTCACATTCTTCTGAAAATGAATACAAAAATTTATTCTTTTGTTCAAGAGATACAAATTTATCGTTAGATCAAAACAAATTTGTAATTCATCTTTAAAACAGAAATTAAGTCATTGAGATAATCGAATTTATCTTTGAACCCGAAATGGAACCCCAATTCAAAAAACGTTCGACGAATGAATAATAATAAAAAGAATAGATAATATTAAGTATAAGAATTTATATTGCAAAGCATTTTGCAAGGAAAAATAGAAGACAGGAGAGCTCCAGGAAGAAGAAAAATTTGCTAGTTGGCCAACCTCAGAGGGTTTGGAAAGACCTCTCTCAACTCAATTAAGATTCAAAATTCTCAGTTACTGTTGTTTTCAAGTGAAAAAGGACTAAATTTCAGAAAAGTGGAATCATAATCTCATTTTGAACTTTTAAAATATTATCTAAATTTGGGAGAGAAATAGTAGAAGGAGTACCCTTAGTTTTTCTCTCCCATTCAGTGCTTTCTTGTGAAAATTAGAATAATAAATAAATAAATAAAATAAATAAATTGTTCCGGAGCGCAACCAACAAAGTATCTAATAATAGCCAGAATGATCGCCAACGTTCATAACGGACAGGCACCCAGAAAATAAGAATATTTAGATAAGTAACATCAGTGACAAATAAATAAATCATACGGTAACATTGAGGCCCGGTTACACAAAAGCCGGTCAAATTTTAACCGTGATTAAAGCCGCGTTTACACCGGAGTTGGCAACCAATGATTGCCGACATTTATTGGCAATTTTGAGTTGCACGCATTAAAACAACTGCAACTCGCATTGCCAACCGTAGTTGGAGACCGATTTTGCGAGTTGGCAATCGAAATTTGGTTTTCCGACCGGAGTCGGTAAAGATCAAAGGCGGTTGCCAACCCCGGTTGGCAATGCGAGTTGCAGCGCTAACTTCAGTTGCAACTTGAGTCTGCAACTACCCCGCTACCCCTCAAGACTGTTGGCTACACGTGGTCGCTAGCTATAATGTAAGCGCTATACATTACTCAAGCTAAGCTATAGCCTATATTTCTTAAGCTATAGAGTTTCTTTGTTTGATTTGGAGTTTTTTTGATGTATACATTTATTTCTAATTTTATGAATTGTGTTACTTTGGAACATTAACTTAACTTTGTGTTCATATTTTATTAACAAGTCACTACCAGGTTGCAACTTTTTTGTCTAGATTTATTAACTAGATTTATTAACAATTAACTTTTGTCTAGATTTATTTAACTCAGTGCACAACGTAAACAAATAAAAGGTACCTATCTAAAAATAACAATATTTAGTAATTTTCTTTCTTTGCTCACCTGTATGTTATCCTTCAGGTAACCTATAACAGCCTCACAAACCTCTGGCACTAAAATAGATATCGCACTTTTGGAAACTTTAAACAAATAACTGAGACTAGTATAAGAGTCGCCACTCGCCAAAAAGCGCAATGTAATAGCCAATCTTTCTCGCACTGGAATTGCTTTCCTGTAGTATCCTGTTTACTAATTATGTGTCCAATACCAACAATTAAACTTTCAAAATCGTCACTTGACATTCTTAAAAAGATTTTTACACTGCCATCGCATCTCAATTCCCCCGTCAAAGGATCTGTATCATCTCGATTTAAATCATTTAAAAGATCGCTGCCGCTATACTTTGCTCTTGCCTGCAATGAAGGTCGAACCCAGTATCTTCTCGGTTTTCTACATTTTGATAAAATAACACACGCTGCCTTCAGCACTCGACATTCTACATACTGTCTGATTTTCTACATACTGTAAAGTTTAGTTGCAAGTTGCAGGTTGCAGACCTAAAAACAAACTATGTGCCCAGGTTGCAAGTACAAGTTGCAGACTTCCATCGGCAACTAGCGTCTGCAATCGAAATTGGCAATTTTTTATTGCCAACTCCGGTGTAAACGCGGCTTAACTTTACGAGAAACAATCAGAGAAGGAGTTTCTGAAAAGACGGCTTCTCTGATTGGCTCTCGTAGAATTAATCACGGTTAAAATTTAACCGGCTTTCGTGCAACCGGGCCTAAGCGCGTCAAGGGAAGAAGAAGCTGGAATAAGAACAGAGACAGACGTAGAAAGAGAATATAAAGAAAGGAATAAACCAATCTGAGAAACTAGAGGAAAGTTGAAGATCAATTTCAGTCCAGTATTTCATTTCTTAAGTGGAAAACAGCCACCAACTGTTAAAATGCTTAATCCGTATTTTTTTAACCAAGAGACAGCAACATTGTATATAGTATCAGAGAAAACTCCTATAATTCCTAGAGAAAACTCCTATAATTGTAATTCTGTGATAGTATGTAGCAGATGCAGCCCAATCCTACAGTAAGATTCACTTAAAACTGTCAGCATTAGGTGAATGGGAAGCATTGATGCTATTCATAAGGAATGCTGACAGTTTGAAATCAACCTCACTAGAGTGTTAAAACCAGATCAACCAGTAAACCGAAGACAACAAAATCACAATGAACTAATAAATCAGGATAAACTTCAAATAAAATTATACTTCACTAGAGCCTCATTCAGATATAATAACATGTCTACAATAAAGAATCTGCAGGAGATTTTTCAGTCTAACAGGCTCAATTCGATTCAATACTGTACATGATTTAAAAAAAAAAACAATTCTTTGACTTGAAGAGTTGTTCAATGAATAAGAAATTGTAGAACAACACCTGAATATTTATTTGGTGCGAAATGATCAATAACATTTACAAGAGAACCTGTTTTCAGTACTTCATTCTACTTGGCTATTCAACAATTGTCTTCATGTATTGATTGGTACTGTTCGAATTCAGTACCACATTTTTTCGTTGTTTACAAAGCCTATAAAAGTGTATTTTTTATTCATATCTATTCATTTGGTCTCGAATAATTCATACACCACAGTTCACAATAAGTGGAATAATTCAAGTCACACGCTTGATTCAATTCACAGTTCGCTCACAGAATCTTTGTAACAACTGAGGTACCTATATACACCTTAGAATACGTACATAATACACCTTAATTTACGTATTTGGTTTATTTATTTTATTTTATTTATTCAATCATTCAGAATTACACAACTTACAGAAAAGTACCACAGGCTAACTTACGCCCAAAACGGTTCCAATTCTAATTTATACAACAGTCCAAATGTAGCTAGGTTATGGGTTTAGAGTTTATTCATTCAACATTTGAGTAACAGTAACATCTATAGGAAGATTCACCTCAATATGTCTGCATTGGTTGATTAGGAAACATTGATATATTAATGACTTGACTAATTCAAATCAATCCTGCTTTTTTCTAATTTATCATTTTCTAATTCACAAGTATGATATGCTTAAGCAAAGGAGGGGATATGAATACCATATTTGATTATAGTGAATAGTTCTGACCACTGAACTGTTACCAATAAATTCTAAATTTTCCTCCCCATCGTCAAATCCACTTCAAATTGTAAGAATTGTTTGAATGGAGGGCGTTATTTAGAAAATTCAGTGTAGAATACGTATAATCTAGAATCTAGTGTAAAATAAATCATTCACCAATAAAAGAAATAATCCTTTATTGATGATATTGTTTATTGTTTTTGAAGGGACGGATTCAAGGAACCAAAGGTTCAAAGAACCCCACACGTCAACCGAAGCTTATTGTGTTCCCAAGTAGTATGTTAGTTGGGCAAACCATAACTTATGTCCTTTACAAGTACCAGGAGTTTTTCCCTATATTAACCAGCGGTCCTTCCGCTGAGGAAGGGGCGGCCAAGTTGCCTCTAGGGCGCCCGGCCACCCTTGACCCACATTTGTGCCTGGTTTTCCATCCATCACTGGTCTCTTGGGTTTTTTCCTTTTGCCCCTCCAAAACTGCCCTGATGGGGCAGATCCCGTGGGTATGAAGGCAAGGCAACTTCTGAAGTTGCCCTGAGGTCCATTTTAGTCGCCTCCTACAACAAGCATGGATACTGTGGGTGAATTCTGGTTTTCAACACATTCTTGAGTACGATGATCGACTCAAAGCTCCCCCAACCCACAGGGGGCTTGATATGGGATACTAAACTGATTTAGTTTTGATAAAAATCAGTGTCTGACTGATGGTTTATGAAAAAACCTCAAAGATATATTTAGTGAGTTTTTCCAGATATGAAACACTACTTCAAGTATTCTTTCCTCTATCGTTAACCTTTTAACAGTCGGCATTCCTTATAACTACAGTAACACTTATGTTTTCCATTTAAAAATGCTGTCAGTATGAAACGAATCAATGGAAGAAAATCCTGCTTTTAAATCACTTAACTACAATTTCCATTGAGTCCACAACTGGTTCAATTTAATCCTTCAACCTTTTCACCCTACCAACGAAAGAGTTCTATTCCGAAAAACTACGAAAAAGGGTATAAAGTACGATCAGAATATTTAGTTGGTTTGGAATAATAATCAGAGTGCAAGCTTTTGATTTATAATGAAATCCACTGAATACTGTCAGCATTGTTAGAATGGGGAGCATTGATTTAGTATAATATGAGGAATTCTGACAGTTTTAGGTGAATCACTCCAAAGATATTTCGCTCACGGCCAGAATAATGTTGACATGTCTCGCAGCTAGAGTGAAATTCTGTCAGCACGTTGTTTGAATGAGAAGTAATGATATTGGTTATAATAAATGCTGACCGTTGAAAGTGAACCTCAATATACCACCTCAAGGCCAGAGACGGTCGTTCACACACACCACATTGGAGCACTGGTAGGGCACCTCTTTCCAAAACAAGTATTGGTTGCTTTTTTGTCAATCAATTTTTGGTTTTTCAAGATACCTTGCTGTTCTTACGAGCCTTGATACCTTGCTGATACCTTCCAAGTTGATATGAATTGGAGGTGTCAGGTATCACATTGCAAAAATATTCATATTATTATTATTATTAGATCTAGTAGGCCTACAATACAAAAAATCACCTTGAGTGAGTTCTTCACATCCTAAAAACTCTTTAATTATAGTCGTTTCGGATTTGAGGAGCATCTGAAAGAAAATTATATTCAAATTCAAATATTCCCTGTATGATCTTCTTAAAATGTATGAATTCAGGGCTACTTTCTTGTATTTATTTATAAAAAAGAATTATAGAACCAGTGGCGCCATTTCACCAAACTGCTAGGGGGGGGGGGCAAAAACCAAGAGGTATGAGGGAGGGAAGGAATACCTCCAAAAGATAGAGGGTTCTGGTTTTTTTCCCATAAATGTTACATTCGAAGATGTTATTATTTTCTTCATTTTTTCCAGTTCTATACAAATGTGGTTGAAGTATCAATAGAAACATATACATTGTTAGTTATTAAATCATGAAATATAGGCTCACAGAGAGGGGCCCTGAAGTAGGAATAAAGTGAAACAGGTTTCTTAAAAATCATGGAAACAGATAGATTTTTCTTTTACAATGACAATTTCAACAATTTCATTAGGGATCATATTCTGATTGGAAAATAACTTTCAGTTAGAAAGCTAAATGAACATTAAGCTGTTCCCATAATTCTCACCAACTCTGTACATACATTTTTGATTGTCTGATTGTGCCATTTATTTTGCTTTCACTGTGGCATCTTGCACCTAGTTAATTCTCACATTGAAATATATGCGATAACTCACTTATTGTGCTCTGATCAATAATTGTACCCATTCTATATTTGAGCTTCAACTATACCACAGAGTAAAATATATTCTTTATTACTCCGTATCCGTATAGCCATACTTTCAAGGCAATATTGCTACATTGTTGATACTGTAGAAGGAATTATACTAATGCTGTTTAAAAAAGTATTAAATCAGTATGAGATTCTAAGGATTCGTGTAGATAGACCCGCATTTATCAGATCCTTGGGGGGGCCTAGGACCCCCCTGCCCCCCCCCCCCCAAATGGCGCCCCTGTATAGTACCCTTTAAAATTGATAAAATAATATAATAAGAAAACAAATTTTAACAAATACAAATTATATTTCCCTGTATGATGTATTGCACATACTAGATCATATTATGTATTCTTGTTTTCTATGAAAAAAAAAATTATAACAGATTGCTATATTGCAAAGAGTGCATCTCGTCAAGTAAAATTGTGCAATGGTTTCTTCTTACTTATCTTTAAATCTACAACTGAACTTTATTTTATGGACGTGTCGAATACTCGAAAAAAACAGCCTACAGCATTTTTTATATGCGAAATTTATTCATTTTATAATAATATTAATTAACAATGGAACGACCGATGATTCAATGGAATTCGTGACCTTCTAAAAAGTTGTCTTTCATACTACTGAAATTTTTGACCGATGTTAAATCAAGGAAATTTTTTACAAAGGTCATGCAAAATTTAAGCAGAAGAATGTTGTGGATTGACAGCATTTTTTGTCAATGAAGCTTGAATACACTCTGGATTTCTTCAGTTGCTGTACAAATTTACAGCATTCTCAAAATTTTACTACAGTTTCTTAAATTTTGAATTTGGAAACGTTTCTGTCGTTTTAGAACTTAATCATAAACAGTTACAAAAACTAGTAATCTTCATTTTTACGTGAATTCTGCAGGTGCCTTAGAATCAGTATCATCCACATTTTAAAAAGCAAAATTTACACACGACACAAATAAGAAAATATCCGTTTTCCATACTGTACATTCTAGAGATGCTTTCAATCGAGGGAATTCAAGGTACGTTCATACACCATATCTTTCATTTTCATAATAAAGCCCTGACAACAGAAATTATGCATTTTTGATCTTGAAAATTCTAGAAATATTTTATGGAGTGGACAGAAGCTAGGCATGAGAACTAGTTGATGAAAAAGCTAGCAATAAACAAAGAGATGAATCGAATAGGAGTTGCTGTGAACAGGTTTTTGGGAGTGATCAAGGTTTTTTACGACTGTAGGTTTTTGAATTTGAATAATTCATAGCAAGAGTCGAATAGCTAATCTGTTTTCCATTGATAGTTGGTCTTCTCCAGATCTCTTCCTATTGTAGAGACACTACAGCAGGAGGCTCTTATTAATTCTAATGAGCTTCAAAAACATTCGATATTTTAATTCCACATGCATCCTACAACAAAACGAATTCTCCTGCTCTAGTTATCAAGTTTCCTATAATAAAGAATGGTTTTAAGAATAATAAAGAATAATTTATAATAAAGAATTCATCATATAGTTGACTCTTCTCTAAGGTTGACTTATTTTAATCTTTTGTGCCTTATATTATTAGCATTTGTGGAATGGAAATGGTTGCATAGTAAGTATTAATGATATACTTGAGGAATTCTGATAGTTTGGAGTGAAACCTACTGCAGGAGCGCCAAATCTTGTTCAAAACACCGCCTCATTTAATACTCTTGATTCGTTGAAAATCAAATCCAAGCAATAATTCAATTTTTGTCATAATGCCATACGGCGATGACTTGCTTTGTTGGTTTTTATAGGCGATGCTATTACAAAGATTTCTAGCTTCCTTGAATGTGTTAGTTTATTCAACCTTTACAAAATCAAGTCAAATCAAGTTCAACTAACCTTAGTTCGTTTTATCATTCTACTAACTCCTCAATTTCATAGAGATTATCTCTCAGTTGTGAGAAACCTCTAAATGACGAATAGAGGTGGCAAAAAACCTTCGAACATCTTTGGACGAGGTTTCAATCCAAACCTTCCAAACTAGATCCATACCTTCGAACGAATTGTTTTCCTGTTTATTTAGATTGTCTTGATTAGGTTCGTTTATATCATAACGTAGATACCAGAAAATATCAAATTTGTTGATGCTTTGTTTTAGTTTAGTAGTTACAGTAGTTGAATATTTTCAATTTACTGGAGTAGTTGAAATGAACAGTTCTCAGTTGTGAGAAACCTCTAAATGACGAATAGAGGTGGCAAAAAACCTTCGAACCTCTTTGGACGAGGTTTCAATCCAAGCCTTCCAAACTAGATCCATACCTTCGAACGGATTGTTTCCCTGTTTATTGAGATTGTCTTGATTAGGTTCGTTTATATCATAACGGATATACCAGAAAATATCAAATTTGTTGATGCTTTGTTTTAGTTTAGTAGTTGAATATTTTCAATTTACTGGAGTAGTTGAAATGAATAGGCTATAGGCGCTATACTTACTACTTTTCTATAGTAATAGTATACTAGTACATGAAAATATCAAATTTGTTGATGCTGTGTTTTAGTTTAGTAGTTACAATAGTTGAATATTTTGAATTTAATGGAGTAGTTGAAATGAATAGGCTATAGGCGCTATACTTTACTACTTTTCTATAGTAATAGTATACTAGTAGTAGGCCTAGAATCTAATACATGATTGGTGAAAAAGATTTTTTAAAATACCAGCTAATCTTTTTCACCAATCATGTATTCGATTCTAGGCCTACACTGCGACGTTGCAATATCGTAGGCCGGGGCCTTGTATTGGAGGTGGCTAAGATACTGCACATAGAAGTTCATTCAAGCTTAATTTTGAAATGAAAATATCATAATCTATAATAAAATAATTGAAAGAATTGGATTATACACGTACATGATAGGAAATTCAAGAATGAGGCATTATTACGTTTCTACTGGACTGATTAACTTGAAATTTTGCATATTTATTCTTAATTTACCCAGGATGGTTATAGACTATTTTAAATTCTTCAAGATATCAGTAGGTCAAGTTTTCAGTTGGTCAAGTTTTAAATCAGAGCCTTGCGGATCACGGGTTATCAACTAGTTTTGAAATAAAGAGACCAATATTCTATTGAATGAAAAAGACTAAGAAATTGTCAAAAAACCACTTAGTCTTTTTCATTCAATATGAATAATTACCACAATATCAACTTCTCAACTACACAAAAAGTGAGACCAATATTCTATTACCGATTATGTATTTCAGTCACTATAATTTAGAATGGTGTACTCTTAAAATTTACTGTAATAGTTAATTCAAATTACTAACTCTGAAGCAGCCGAGCACAAATTACTACAGAATTCAAAGTTTACTTATGCACATAGTATTGAAATTAAGTGAAAATATCCTCAATCAGGCGGAGTACTGAGTGTTGATTACTGGGACAGAACCGGTTGGGGCTGATTAGTTTTTCAACATACATTTGAACCATGAGAAAGCCGACTCATTTGAATAACTGACTGTTTTCAGAGCTGAACGACATAATAGCCATAGGAACAACTTATCAAGTGCATATATCAAAGCACTTGTTGCTAGCTGCAACTACACACAGAGAGCAATATCTGACCAACTTGAAATATTCCAAAGCCTTCATGAAGTACAAAAAAGAATCAAAATATACCGAATAAAATACAGAAATTACTGCTAAGTTGAGGCAAAATAAATTGGTTGACGAATTGCCTTCGTACTGGAGAATAACAGCTGGTAGTATGGTAGGATTCATTCCAAACTGTCAGCATTGATAGAATGGGAAGTATTGATGTTAACTGTAAGGAATGTTGACAGTTTTGGGGTGATTCTCACTACATATATTAATACAATTTTGATGAAGTCTCAGGTTAAATGTCAAATATAAATTTAGAGGTTTATTACAATAATTATGATGAAAATCTGGTGTGGCGCACTCACACAACTTTTCTTGCCCTTATGAAAATTGATCACCTGACGCTAGTGTTCACGCGCATCTCAATTCTAGTATTCAAAGATCTGAGCCAGCTGGTGACAGGACAATAACGCTGGAGACACACGAGGTCTGCTATCTCTTCATTTAATAGAATAAACAATTGCCATCAGTTTGCAATTGAATAATCACATTTTCTCAAATTTCAAGCTTATTTTAAATTTTAGGTGAAAATATTATTGGACAATAATTGAAGAGATTTTCATGCTCAATTTTTTTCACTTGAAATTATTTTTTGTTTAGATTGTATCTGAAGCCTGATAATTGGGAATCTATCTGCATTGATGGGGCAAAGCTCCTGAAATTTTTACAGATATGGGACTTGTGGCAGTTGATAGAGCTTATCGATGACTATTTTAGGTATGAATTTGATACAAAATATTTTAGGTACAAAATCGTTGGAGCCGTTTCCGAGAAAATCACGAAAAAACCTGTTTTTGACAACATTCTCGCTATTTTAGCCGCCATCTTGAATTGCATTTGATCGAAATAGTTCGTGTCGGATCCATATAGTGAAAGGACCTTAAGTTCCAAATTTCAAGTCATTCCCTTAATTGAGAGATGAGATATCACAGACATACACACACAGACATACATACACTCATACACACACACACACACACACACACACACACACACCACACACACACACACACACACACACACACACACACACACACACACATACACACACCAATACCCAAAAATCACTTTTTTGGACTCAGGGGACCTTGAAACGTATAGAAATTTAGATACCATAATTTTTTTTTCGGAAAGCAATACTTTCCTTACCTATGGTATAGGGCAAGGAAAGTAAAAATTAGATGTGAAAAAAGGCTATTTTACTATTTCTATCATACATACTATTTGTATTATTAAGGCTTATAATTTTCCAAAAACAAGCTCCTAAGAGGAAATAATACTTATTGCCAAACAGTAGTCAATCAAGGGAGGTACAAGAACTAATAAAATCTAAAACTTGCAGCTATCATAAAACTCGATTTCGATAAAAACCTGAGATTTAAAAATGAGTTGGAGCCTCAGGAGCCAGGAATCACGTTATTTCCACAGAAACCCAAATCGACTCCAGTGTTCCTCATTAAAATGGACCTATAATTATGTACTTGGAGCTCCAATGTTTATTTTATCAGCGACCTTGAACGATCTGTGCCAGTTGTTATAATAAAGCAATCCCGATACTATCTTATTAGGCGAGCTGCTTGCTAATAATAGTCCACAAGAAGAAGAAACTGAAAGCGAAAACGAACTGAAACATCAGAGAAGAAAAACAACGGACTATAATAACGAAACTTAGAGCCACTTAGGCGTAATGTAAATTGGTATGCGTTATAGACATGGATATATATATATATATATATATAATATATATATATATATATATATAATATATATATATATATATATATATATATTTTTTTGTCTTACACACACACTTAAGTATAATTTGAATGCGTATAAGTTATACAGATTGATGTATATAGATATATACGTACTTTCCCTCACACGCACTTAAATGTAATTTAAACAGGCATGAATGGATAGATATAGATATACAATTTGCAGTATGAGCACAGTCTATCTCCTAATCGAGAGTTTTCCGTGAGAGAGCACAAACAACTATAGTGAGGTCCACATTAATAATAACAGTGGAGAAAGATAGGAGAAAAACGTTGCCGATCCACTGTCTTGATAATGCCTTCTATAGACAGTATACAGGTTTATTGATGTGATATTAACGGTTCATTTTCGTTTAAAATAATCAATTAGATATTAAGCAAAAAATTATATTTTTCAATAATTTCATTACGAATTTTCATAATAAAGATGAAATATTTTGTTAATTAATTATTTATGCTCGGTACGTTAAAAGACGTTGTTAAAAAGACGATCTGGCAACAGAGCAAAGCGAGAAAGAGATAACGCTATCGGCTTTGTTGAATGATAGACATGGATAGCAATACCATTGCTAATCAAACACTGCCATTATAACGTGGACCTCACTATACAAAATTTTACATAGATTATGAGTGAAAACCTGACAAAAATATTACGGTTGATCAAATATATTGTTGTCAAGTCAAAATCAATTACCTGAGACTAGTAACCCACCTCTTTCCTTCCCTTATTCACTCTATCTCTTTCTCACACTCTCTCTCACATATAATATTATTTCCGAAGAATGGACATTGATATGTCCAAAGCTCCGCCAATTCATGTAGATGCATAACAATATAATTATCTATAGTTATTATATTACAAATTGCTTTTTTCATATCATATACATACAGTTCAATAATTATTTTCTTAGTCTATATTATGTAAATTCATCTATAATTTTGCTATATTGTAAGCTATTGTATATAAGTGTAAATATTGTAATCTACATAAATAAAGTACTCAATCAATCACACACATTCACTTTCTCTTTCTCTCTCTCACTCCCTTCAGTGTTTCAATCACAGTACTTCTCCCTCTCACTTATTCTCATTCGATTACCTTACTATTATCTCTCTCTCCAAATCACCTCCTCTCACAGTCTCTCTCATACCATTCTCTTTCTCTTCCACCCTCTCTCCCAATCTCTCTTTCTTTCTCTATCTATCTCTCCACAAACATTCAACCGACTCACAACAAATGCATAAGTATATTAGCTTACAATGGATACTATCTACTTACATATGCATACTATTTTATTGATTTTTTCCTTGAACAATGAAACCTTGATGACCGCAGATCTGATCAGATGATGCAGGCAACAATACCAAAACAACCGCAAAGTTCATTTTTTTTCGGAAAATGATCATGCTCATGGGAAAATTTTTTCTTCCTGACTGTAGGTACGTTATTGAGTAATTGCTAATGTAATTGTGCTGAAGGAAAGTTGGAATCATGAATACTTTCTAATTGAGTTATTTGTATTATCAAGTAATGCCATCGACTAACTAAACGGTTTGATCTGCGGTAATTTGCAATAGGTTCACATAAATATTTTGATCAAGATTTCAATTCAAGACTCCTCGACAGAATGAATCCCTCTTCATATTAAATTCATTTTCCTACGGATACCTTGAAAAGTGACTATTTCTGCACTGATTGCAGGCCGCAAAGAATCACTTTTCAGCACTAGTGCGCAAAGTGAGTACTTTGCGTACTCCAGATTTGCAGCATGACTACGCAAAATAGTTAGTAGGTTATATGGAGCACCAGTGCAGGAAAATCAAAATTAAGTTGGTAATACTCATAGTGAGGCCCACTATGTTTTCTAAAGTTTTCTACCTGGAAGTGTTTCCAATACCCATAATTTATAGTCTGTTATATTATGTATGTTTCGTCTGTAGAAGTATCCTCAAACACTCCTCCAATGAGAGAACCATATGCACGGCGCTTATCTACTCTGTGCAATTAGATGGTTAGGCTATGAGTTGAGAACCGCTCACCTGTTTGATATAGGAATTGAACTGCTCCACTGAAGATTAAACAAGGAAATCTCCTTAATCGTCTATGGATGAACTAACCCATTCTTGCATGGGACCCTATACGCTCACATACGACTTCTGAAAGTAAAAGATATATGATTACGACGAGAGGATAGTCAATCCAACAAGCGCTTCTAGAACAATAGCCCACTAAAACTAATAAACTGTCTGGAATGTTTGGAAGAAATCAGCCTAAGGCATTCTAATCAGCCAAAACAACAGTCTGACAATGGACCAGCAAAGAAAAGAAGTCCTTGACGAATATTAAATTTGGAATAGTTATCCACTGACGAGAGAGCTGATTGACTGGAGAGATGTAGGCCTAAATAGGCCTACAAAACAGAAAAAATGGAAGTTTTTGGTCAGTGGAAACCAGTTGGAGGATTATAGCTGATCCACGAGTTTGATTATCCCATAATCTCGAAGGGAGAATGAAGAGATAAACCAAATATGAACTAACAACAAACAGTATATTATAGCCTACTAACAAATACGTGAATATATCTGTAGGATATACATGAAAATTATGAGATAAACCAGATAATAGGCTATATATGAAATACTGAAAAAAAAAATATATATATACACCTGTTTGCTGAGTGGGCTAATGCTTTTGGCTACTGTAGTGGAATTCCATGTTTAATTCTTCCAAATAGAAAGCACAATGTTGTTTGATGACCTTAGTAGAAGTTCGGGAATAATCCTTGATTAGGAACTGATTTACTTCTGATCTGACATTTGTAACAGGTATAAAAAATTGTATCACCTTGACGATGTCAATGTATTTCTTGTAAATATTGATGTATAATAAAATTCTTATTCTTATCCATTCAGTGAATAATAATAATTGAAAAATGGTAAGCATGGAGAAATTTGGTCTGATGATCAAATCAAGTACTATTATCAATCATACTAATCACATCATCAATCATAAAATACATGAATGGCCACTCTACTCATTTTCCGAGCTTGAAAATGAGCCCTTATCGAGACTGTTTTAGTTCCACGACTGGCCATAATGGCTGCCAAACTACTAAAGTTTGTTACACTGTCCATCTAGAATACCTAGTCTTCGACAACGACAACAAATACAATTTGAAACATTAGAAAATGAGTAAACAAAGAAAATTAAATAGAGGGAGAAATTGTAATCTCTTCTCAGAAAGAGATTAGAATGATTTGATATCAAATTCCCAAAAAAACTGAAGGAGCTTGAGTTGGAAAATAAGATAATTTCAAACATGGAAAACAACACGAAAAAGATGCATATTATCAATTAAAATGCAAATTTCAAACATGGAGTATGAATAGAAATAAACTGATTATTGCAAATTGAATAGATTTCAAACAAGTTTTAGAAATTCTGCATCTTTAGAACTCAAAGCTTCAAGACAAAAACCGCAATTACGTAGCCAGCTCAAAGTTTTTCAAGATTCTTCTCAGAATAATTATTAAAAAAATCAAAGCTGTGTTGAAATGCATGGAAGTATACTAAAAACAAATGAAAAGGAAGGCTTCTAAGATGTGGGATGTGAACACTAGAAGTTATTAAAATGTCAGAGAATTCTAGAATGTCTCAACAGGATTGCATGTGTCTTTTTGTACATAGACTTTGGCTTCTTGCCCATGGTTTCATGGTATTACCCATGTACATTTTTTACAACTTTCTATAGCCTTTGCAGACTCCAAACCTTTCTTCATCGCATGACTCGAATTATTCTTTTCAATCTCTCCTGTTGCCAACACAATCTCAGGGGTGCAATTATAATATTAGACTGGAAAAACAGGTATTACAAGTGCACCAGCACTCAACAAAGTTGCGGGATAAGTACCTACGATAAGTCACTCTATAGCCCAATTAAACCATTCATTAATGTTGGTTTTGGCAGAAATTAATTGTGAACTTGAATCAGACTACCACATTCCATTGCAAAAATAAACAACTGAAACAGTTCCAACATTGCAAAATGATCGCTTGACATGAAACTTATGAACTTGATTTAGCGTAAATAGAAACAAAACTAATTAATATTAGAATATTAATAAGTAAAAAATCTTGTGATACAGCTCCAACTTTCAATATCTTGAATTAAAGCATTTCTCTGTAGTAATGATTGGTTGATTCAGCCTATATAACTTGTTTAGGCCAACATGCGAAAAATTCAATGAAAGATTACAATGTCTTCAATGTTATTTTGATACAGCTCCAACTATCAACACAGCATAATAAACTGTAAGTTTTCAAATTAATTAAATTTGATACAGTTCCAACTACCAACAAAGCATAATGAACTGGTAGTTTGTAAAGTAATGAAATTTATTTAGACTGTATGCAACAATCCCAATGAATATCATCAGCTGTTCTTAGTGAGAATGTGTGTATTTTTGGCTTCAAAATTCATAAAATAACTTAATTAATTCAATGTGCAGTGATAATTAAGTGTAATATTTAACTATAATTTGGTGTTTTAATTTTTCTAAATTTAAAATTTGCATCTCATACTATTTATTTTTGGACGAAAGTTGAGCTTGAACTTTTTACAGAAGAAACATAACCTATTTTTTGGACATGTAATCAAAATTTGGGAATGGAATAGTTTTGGGCCAAGCCTGTTGTTCCTTCCCAATCATATTTATATGATTTGTTATTGTGTCCACGAATAAATAAATAAATACTACTAAACAAAATATTCAATATTAAAATTTAACGCCTGATTGGTTGATCTAGCCTATACATGTCTTGATTTAGACATGATTTGGCCAACAAGCAAAAGATTCAATCGAAAGATTACAATGTATCAATTTTTCTGATACAGTTCCAACTACCAACACTGCATAATTAACTGTAAGTTTTCAAATTGATTTAAACTGTATGCAACAAACCCAATGAATACCACAAAGTATCAAATCTCCTGATACAGTTCCAACACTGCAAAATGTAATGGAGCAGATCATGAAGACTGACCATTTCAATCCGTGATGTGCATTGAGTATTATTAATTATTCTATAGTGAGGTCCACGTTACAATGGCAGTGGATAAAGATATGAGAATAGCGATGCCGATTCTCTGCATTAATTAATTGTATTTCTACATTGTCAAAAACATAATTGGTATCGTTGTGGACCTAGAAAAGGATAGTACCACCGGCTTTGTCGAATGATAGACAAGGATAGCAAAACCAAAGTTGAACAAATACTGTCATTATAACGTGGACCTCACTATAGTTAATTTACGTTCTAAATTATTCTATTATAATTATTCTAGTTAATCTTGTTCGAATTTCATTCATGGGACATGAATATATTGTAAAAGAAGAACGCAGAAGTATTGACCACCGTATTCGCTATTCGGTATTGAAAGGTCTATCAGCACTGCCAATTGAGTATATATATAATACTAGCCGTCAGGCTCGCTTCGCTCGCCATATCCGTCTAGCCAGGGGGCTCCGCCCCCTGGACCCCCGACTGGATCGTCCAAGAATGAGATCAGCAGACTCGCTTCGCTCGCCTGAATTTTTCATTTGAGCATTTTTATCATATGTTAGGACAATCCAGTCGGGGATCCAGACTAAACGTCTGGCTAAACGGATATGGCGAGCGAAGCGAGCCTGACGGCTAGAAATATAATATTCCCAGGATTGAAGTAGCAGTGCCCAATCAATTTTTCCGCGATAAATGCATTTAAATCTTCAACTTGGTGCCAACCTAACAAAGTCAACTCAACTTAATGCCAACCTTACAAAATTATTAATTTAGTTGCCAGTTAACAACTGTTTCGAAGAGGTACTCTATCTAGATTATAGTTCTATAGTAACATATGATATGGAAATTTCAATTATAATTAAGAGATTGGGAGAAAAAGAATATACATGCTAAAAGACGATCTTTAAACCCTTAAAAACAACCCTTAGAGTTGAAATATTGCCAAAAGATTTCTTAGTGCGCCTCTAAAGGGCCAACTGAACATACCTACCAAATTTGAACGTTTTTGGTCCGGTAGATTTTTAGTTATGCGAGTGAGTGAGTGAGTGAGTGAGTGAGTGAGTGAGTGAGTGCCATTTCGCTTTTATATATATATAGATAAGCTGAGAGAAAACATAGTTACTATTTTTTCTACACTTATTGTTTGGTATAAAGCACAGAGGAAAGAACTTTTCCCTCTTTTTTCTGTGGTATAAGTCAATTGATCCACACGTTTATATTTTCAACTTATCCATCGATATAAACCATTAAGTTAGTAGAATTGATGGTGATGTTGTGAAATCTCTCCATAATAAGAAAACAAAGATATTGTCAAATTTCACTAAAAATTTATTAAAAACGTTTTTTTAATTTTTCACTAAAAATTTATTAAAAACTTTTAAACAGAACCATGGTTTCTGTAGTTAACCAACGCATCATCAGCTGTACTGAGGAATTCCTCAGTATATATTCCTCAGTGAAACCATGGTTCTGTTTAAAAGTTTTTAATAAATTTTTAGTGAAATTTGACAATATCTTTGTTTTCTTATTAAACCATTAAGCTTCAAGTAAATGTAATAAATGTATCACTGGTACTATCCGTTCATACAAGAAACTAATTTTATTTTGAATGGGGACTTTACCAGTCAAAGGTCACTATATATTCTTAAAAAGCCTCGAGACCAACTCTACACGCTAGCACACACCTTATTATGGGAAGAAAACGTATATTTTAAGATGAGGTGTGAGATACTCCCACTCCAATAACGAGTACAACAAAGGGCAAAGCTCTTCGTGTGTGGGAGATTCAATTGGGACAGTGATGAGTTAAAAAAATGAATCTCAACCGGTTCAAAATACAAGCGGTCAGAATACAGAATAGTCCAGTTTCATAACATAACAAAAGATGTAACAAGTAACCTTAAAAACTCAGTTTATACTAGGAAAGTAAAAGTACATGGGACTAATTCACCACAAAATGAATGTATTTGAGTGATTATTGTATTTTTTAGAGATTATTGACCGAGTGAAGTGAGATCTAAGATTCACGTCGACGGTTTGGCATTTCTCTTAATGTTTAAATGTTTTTATATTTTTATGTTGCGCATTTACGGCGAAACTCGGTAATAGATTTTCATGAAATTTGACAGGTATGTTCCTTTTTAAATTGCGCGTCGACGTATATACAAGGTTTTTGGAAATTTTGCATTTCAAGGATAATATAAAAGGGAAAAGGAGCCTCCTTCATACGCCAATATTACCGTAAAAATCAGACTATAGAATTATTCATCTAAAATCAGCTGTCTAGTGGACTATAATACTACCCGTTCAAAAACATCGAACATCTTGAAAATGTATCTTTCCATTAACGTTAGTAGACAGTTGACTATAATACTACCCGTTCAAAAACATCGAACATCTTGAAAATTGTATCTTTCCATCAACGTTGTAGACAGTTGCAGCCAGACCTGATAACAGCGCTCACACTCACATTCCGGGACGACACGTCACGGTACGATATAGGACAGAAAGCTCTATGTTTATTTAGGATTTTTTCTAGACATTTTTAATTGATAAAATTATTTATTAATTTTTGAGAAAACATAACAATAGGTCGATGTAACTCACTGAGCGCGAGGTCTACTGTTCACAGAACTACTAGTTTATTGAATGATAAATTATTGAACCCATAACCTATTTAACAGTAATTATTACAGTGAAGTTTATGTTATAATGACAGTGAAGAAAGAAATATAGGCGAACGGCGTTGCCGATTTTCTGTCTTCTATAGAGGATAGCTGATACCAGTATATCTGATGTGATTTCAACTTTTCATTCTTGTTTGAAAAAAAAACAATTATATTTTATTCAAGGAAATATATGTTTCAATGATTGAATAATGAATTTTCATAGCAGACAAAAAATCATATGTTTATCAATATTGTACAATATTGTATTTGTACAATATTAAAGAACGATCTGGCAACCTTGCGGAGCTGGAAAAAGGTAGCGCTATCTGCTTTGTCAAATTATAGACAAGGTTAGCAACACTTTTGTTAATCAAATACTGTCATTATAACGTGGACCTCACTATAAAATGATAGGATAGAGGAGGAAGAAGAAGAGGAAGAGGAAGAAGAAGAAGAAGAAGAAGAAGAAGAAGAAGAAGAAGAAGAAGAAGAAGAAGAAGAAGAAGAAGAAGAAGAAAAGAGAATAGAGGAAGAAATATGAGCAGGAATTGTGTAGGGTGTGACCATAGGCTTTCAAGTAGCAGAATTTTGACACATCTTAAATTATCCACGGTAGATATTCACGGCATTTGCATAATTCGTGCCACGAGGAAATTATTGACGATAGGTTTGCGCCGTAATAAAGTCTATTACTAAATATAATGCGCCTCCTCTCTGGCAGAGCTATGCAGTTTCCACTTAATTAAGTGTTGGATGGGAACAAGTTATACGTAAACACAAACACGCGCTCCCGCAGATTGACAGATTAATCTTTCCACAAAAATAATTGTCTAACACTTTTGGAAACTTGACCCAAGCCTAAAACTGACTAGTTTTGTAAAGTCCACCCTACCTTTAATGGATAGTAATATCTTATTCAAGTCAGTCTATTTCAGCTATGACAGTATCCTATTCGTAGCTGGTAGAGAGCTATTATAAAAATCTGGTGTGGCGTACTCACACAACTTTCCTTGCCGTTATGAAAATTTATCACCTGACGCTAGTGTTTCCGCGCATCTCAAGTCTACTATTCAAAGATTCAAGCCAGCTGGTGACAGGACTATAAAGCTGGAGACACACGAGGTCTGCTATCTCTTCATAGTGAATGATTTAATCGAATCAACAGTTGCCAACAGTTTGCAATTGAAATAAGAACATTTTCTCGAATTTCGAGCTTATTTCAATTTTAGGAGAAAATGTTACTGAGCATCAATTGTAGAGATTTTCATGCTCAATCTTTTCCATTTAGAATTTTTTGTTTTAATTGTATCTGAAGCCTGACAATTGGGAATCTAAAATCAAACTTTGCATAGATGGGGCGGAGCTCCTGGAATTTTTACAGATATAAGACTTGTGACAGTTGATAGAGCTTATCAATGACTATTTTAGGTATGAATTTGATCAAAATCGTTGGAGCCGTTTTCGACAAAATCGCGAAAAACCCGGTTTTTGACAACATTTTCGCCATTTCAGCCGCCATTTTGGATTGCATCAGATCGAAATTGTTCGTGTCGGATACTTATATCGTGAGGACCTTAAGTTCCAAATTTCAAGTCATTCCGTTAATTGGGAGATGAGATATCGTGCACACAGACGCACATACACTCATACACACACACACACACACACCACACACACACACACACCACACACACACACAAACACACACACCAATACCCAAAAACCAGTTTTTTGGACTCAGGGGGCCTTGAAACGTATAGAAATTTAGAAATTGGGGTACCTTAATTTTTTTCGGAAAGCAATACTTTCCTTACCTATGGTAATAGGGCAAGGAAAGTAATAATCTAAGAAAGAAAATTATCATTGAAATAGTTTTAGGAAATATGATCACAGTATACTTATACAGTATGGAAACTTGGCTAGTACCCTGGCGCAAAAATCCGCCATTTTGTTAGG